>NT_033778.4:23484484-23784893 GCF_000001215.4 Drosophila melanogaster | reverse complement strand
TTTAAATTACGAGTCTTATACTCGGCGGATAGAGTGTAGGGTCTGCGGGGTGGGTGGGTTTCTGAACACAGCATAATTTTGAATGCAAGACACCACACTTCGGAAATGAAAGTGAAATGTCATGTCAGGCGACAGCCGAAAAAGAAATGAACCCGGCGACTCGAAATCTTATGTCTTTGGACTTCGCCAACTGCGGAGTTGCTTGTTGTTGCCTTTTCTGTGATTTATGTGTGATAATTTCTGTTTTAAGCCAGCCACTGCGAAATGCGGAAAGATTCGTTTGACTTTTCCTTCATTTCTTGGGGGATTTTGTCGTCACTTTTAATTAAAAACGGAATAAGCTGTGGCTGTGTTTTTGGCCATTTTCTGCGAGATTAGCTAACCCATGCAATGGCATATTCCATTTTCCCCCTTGAATCTGGTGACTTGGCAATTATTTAAGTTTTCTGTTTTTTGATCTCATGCCACAAACAAATGGCCTCAAGATATAGACCACATAACTACAGTATTTCAATGTTTTCTATGTCGGATTTTTATTCTGTTTTTTTGGTAATGGCGGCACTTTGTCAGAGACCTTCCAGCACAGCAGTCGAAGGAAACAAAAAATGCCATGGAAAAAACATTTATTCTAATTTCTGACATTCTGTGTCTTTTTATTGTGCCTTATTGTTTGGCACAACCGCAAAAGTACCGAAAAATAATTTTCCATTGATATCTGGTCCGAAGAACTGACCCCGTTTCGTTTTTTTTTTTATTTACGCGGACAAAGGCTTTAATGGCTGGGGAAAATGTTGCGTTTTACGCTGTGTTCGATTGCACATTAAAATTAAATTATAAAATAAATGAGAAAAGTGCAGCACCCGTTGGTTTTGCGGTGGAAATTTCTCTACCTCGCCATGAAGTTGGAAACCTTGCTTCGTGCCTTTTCCACCCTGATACTCCAATAGTTGTTGTTTAATACACAGGCATGCCAAGGAATTAAAAGGCAAATACAAGGCGTTGCTCGGCACTCCCACTGCCGCATTCAATCGATGAAGGCGATAGGCCGCACTCAAAGGTCAGTGCAGCCGCAAAATACCAGAAATGAGGCGAAATGAAAACAAAAGTCGCACAGGTCTCTGAAAAAATGGAAACGCTCGAAAAGGGGAGCGTTGAGTCAAGTAAATGGGACTGTTGTACCAGAAGTTGTGGCCCACTATGATTTGTGTGGGTAAAAAGCTGGAAAAGCTGAAAATGGACATGGCTAGGGCTTGAATATTCAGTTCAAATTAATGAATTCCCAACAAATGCCTTATAAATTGAGTTTAAACTATGAGCTCACCTCGGTGGAACTACGCTTTCAATTTCACAGTGACTTCATCAATTAAATAAAATAATGCAAATATAAAAAGTGCTGTTTGCCTTGTTGATTCGGCTCAACTTCCCTATTCGTTGGAGCAACAACACAGAAGGTACTCTAAAAGCAATCTGCAGCAATTGATCGGGGATCATGGATCATGACTGTGGCGAGGAGAACAATCCCTTTCGGCTGAGACTGAACCACCTGCCCGTTCGGGACTCTAAGGCTCGACAATAACCATTAAACGGGGCCGCAAACGAAAGACTTAGGCAACGAACGCGGGCATTTGGCGGGCATTAGTGATTCCACCCCCCAGCCGCTTTCAATATGCAGCTGCCCGCCGATTGAAAACTGAAAGCACGCTAATTAAGTTTTCAAAATGCATTTTTGATGGGTGCTAACTCGAAGTGCATAATTAAAAAAAATAGTGTGTGCAAGTGCAGCAATGAAACTGTAAAAGCATTTGCTGCATGCCACTTGACGCCGCCGCTGCACTCGTTTCACAAGACGCAAAATTGTATCTTGTCATTGCAAAACGATTCCAACTCGTTGGCGGCGGCGACGGAGGAGAGCATGATTAATGAGCTGGCGATTTGGCAGCTGAATGAATTCGAAATTAGCTCATTGTGTCCCACTCTCTCTCTCTCTCTCTCAATCTGCTATCTGCAGCTAGCTATTTTTTAAATGTGCGGGCGATGCAAGCTGCGATTCCGCAAAAAAATCCACAAAAAAAAACTCGAGGGGTAGCAGGAAAACTTTGTGGCTTAGAAAGCAGTTTCGCCTGCATTTCGCCTGCTCTCCCGCTTCTTTTTCCTTTTTTTTTTTGCGGCTGCAATCGGTTGCATAATGCCGCCAAGTTGCTGCCACGGCCTGACAGTTTCTGTGGTTGTTGTTATGCTCATGTTGCAGCTATTGTTAATGCCGCGCGGCTTGCTGCTTTGTAGCTTTGTAGCAACAAGTTGGCCCAATCGCTCCCTTTTAGCAGTGATTAGGTCTTGGGCCGAGTAACTCGAATGTTCAGGGATCTGTGTTGGCAAGCAAATCTCCAAGCTCCTCACAGAGCTCAATGGGTCACATAATTGGCCGAATAATAGACAAATAATGGAGATACAGCCTTGGCATTGTCTTCGATTCAAAGCCGTGGTGCTAACAACAAGTCCAGTGCGACTCGACTGACATACAATGCATAGTGGTGCGTAATAAACAAGCTAACTGCCAAAGCAAATCAGCCGACACACACACACACGCATGGCTAAATCCGAAGTTATTATTATGCGCAGCTCAAATGCGGCCAATGCGGCGTATGCGTAACGACGCCAAACAAATCAACGGGCAAACAAAATAAGCCAACAAAAGCGACGCCCACACGGCGTCTAATGCGTTAATTGTCGGTTAACTTGGCTAAATGGCTCGTGGACCTACAAACTGAAAGATTGTGTGGGATTCACTATGGCTCTACACATTTTCCCGTTTGAAAGTTGAACTTTCGTTTACCCAGCAGTTCGAACAATGGCAAATTATCGTCTCTTTTCGCTCGGGTTAAGGGCCTGAGACTAATGCCCTAACCTTCTTCTCGCATCGGCCAACAAAACAAAAATCGGATGGAGTTCAGAGGCTAATTTTCACTTTGCCAAGTTCGCCGCTTCGGGTCATTTGCGTGTGTTTCTTCTCTCAACTTTTCGGCTTAATTTGCATAACAAAATTGCCAAAGAAAGAGCCAACGAAAATGGGCTAAAAAGTTTCAGCCAGGAAGTTGTTGAGTCTGGTGGCTTTTACTTTCGTTTTTGGCCATCTAGGTGCCAGAGTGCTGAAGTGAAGCACTCAAGAGGCTTGGCTTTAATGGAAAGGGCTTTCCACACTGCAACTTACCGATCCTTTAATAATGGTTGGGCAATAAAGGGTCATTCTTCGCTATTTTAAAGATTCTGTCGCCCGTAGCATATAGGAAGGAAAATGGCTCACCTTTCTCCAACCTTTCTCTGGCCAAACAAAAACCATTTATGGCCAATAAAATTATAGACCAAAATCAAAGCAAGTCCCTTGGGGCAATCGAGAAATTCACCGCTTACGTAAGACAAAAGTTGCAGCCAAACAAAAAGACATTCCGGTCAGAGCCTAATCTCCGCAAAGAGATCTGCATAATGTCTTGTAGCCATTTGTAATTAAAAACTTTACGGCGCCATAAATAAAAAAAAATATATATATATATATGGCCGGGTTCAATGGAAGTGGAATCGAAGTGAAAAAGTCGAAGAAAAAATGCGCGACAGCAAACAATTTACAATTTGCAAGTCAACTAATTAAAAGTGCAGCCGAGGGAGAGAACAAATAAGTCAAATTGAGAATGGGTCCCCATGTCCATGCAAAGTGGAGTCAAGAGCAAACGGAGCAGCAGAATAAGTGGCCAATTGACAGTTCATAAATACTATATGGCCAAAACACTTGGCCAGGCTCCAAGCTCCGAGCGTTGACAACTCGACACTCTGAATCGGGCTAAGACTTGGATTTGGATTTGGTTTTTGGATTTGGACTCGGATTCATGGCAGCCGAAATACGTGTGGTGGCGTGGGGGTCGCCACTTGCCACTTGTTGCTTTGAACTTATTTTTACACAAGGTCGTCGTGTCCAACTAGCAAATACAACAACAACAACAACAACAACAGCAACTGCACAACAGCGGTACAACAAGTTACAACAACCAACCGGCGACAGCGACAGCAACAACGAATTAAGCCATAAATGCCTGCTGCACATGAAAAATTTGAGTATGTCGTTGTTGCTGCGTGTCCACACGCTTGGCGGTCACTTAACAATCCTAACCGACTTGGCCAAAACCACGCCCCGTTCTGGACAGCTCGGTAATTCGATCGAAGCGATAAATAATTGCCCGGCTCTGCCGAATTGCTGTTAAGGGTGTTCTAGGTTGGTTAAGTGACTTGCAAATATATTTCCTTAAAAAGGATATATAAATAAAGTAAGAGAATATAATCCGGCATAAATGATTGGTGTTGAGGAGTCGCTTCAACTGCTAAACTCGACTCCTTGAAGAGCAATTGAATATTTTTAATGAGGCTTCGTGCAACTTACAAATGCGAATCTAGATTATCTTCTGGCTGACAGCTCCCATCAAGCAAGCAAAAGGCCAATGGCTGCTATTCAGTTTTTACCCAGATTTTGGCACTTGACTCACTTTGATGCATACGAGTACGTATACGTAATGCCATTTATAGCTCCAGTCGGGCGTACTGCGATTAGTAACTGTAGATTCGGATACTCGGACGGGGGCAGTTATGATTTATGCCTGTAATTTGATAGAGTGCCGGCACGACAAGTTTTTGAACCTCGGACGCGGTCCAATGCCAAACGCTGTGGCCGATGTCAAGTGTCAGATTACATTTATTTCGATATTTATTACAGAATCCAATCCAATTGAATGGAAGCGAATTGATTTGAATTGAATGGTCAGGCTACGCAGGGGCAATTAATTTAATTAGTCTGACCACAGCGGGCCCGAAGATAAGCCGTTGAAGCTTAAATTTATGCTAATTTGCGGCTAATATCCCCGGGGTATTTGCTCGGCTCTCGCCTTGAATTGGCAATGCAAGAAAACCCGAACCGAATCGAATGTCTATGTCACAGGATTGAGAAACAGTTGGACTGTGGCAAAAAATCTAAAACGCATCTAGAGCAGTTGGCCAAATGTCAGAAGCTTAGGCTTTAAGCCGTGCCAGCAGCGCCATTTTCATGGTCAGTCTAAAGTCTGCCGCGGCACACACGGCGTATGAGTGACGTGCATGCTGAGGCGTCACATTTGCCAGCCACGAGCATAAATCAAAGCGCGGTGTACCGCTACAGCCTCCACTGCCCCATGCTCCTCCAGCTCCTGACTAAGTGGCCAAGTCCTCCTACCACTGCCACCTTTATTTTTTCTGACCAGCCAAAGTTGCATTTAATTAAATTTACCCACTAACCACGCGTTTTGTCTTGGCCAACTCAGCTGCGGTGGCCACCAAATACATGTGCATTTGTTATGCCACGGGAAAGAACAAAACGAGAATTGCCTTAAATTTTAGTAATGGCCAGCTGCGGCTGTGTACCATGTATTTGCTTTACATCTCGCGGAATGTGCGGAATTTAGACCCGTAAAAATATGTAAAATGGCTATTTAATTGCATTTTTATACAAATTATATTTTATCACCGCTCAGCTGTCCAACATTTATAGAGCGTGTGTTATGATTTGATTGGCTGTATTTAGATTTGGTAGTATATATGTTTGCATTGCATTTTTAACTACTGACATCAATCGATGGGATTGCTGTTAATTGAATAACTAATCCAAACATCATTTACATTTTATTAGCACCATATACTGTTTAATCGAATTTTAATTACAATTATAGTACTATTGTAAATTAAACTTAACCCTTTTTCTGTTTTGCAGCACACCAGCAACGATGTGGGCGAAGTTTTCCAGGACGAGAAGAACATGGCCGCGATCTTGATGCGGCGCCACATGGAAACCGGCGACCTGATAATGGTAAGTGGTGCAAATGTGAACAGGCCCGCCCCCCCACACCCACATCCCAAGGTCGTTCTGCTGCACTTGCAGTGCACTCCGTGAACGTGCCACAAGAATTTCAATTAGCGCTGACCATTAATGGTTGTTCTTGGCGTTGTTCTGTTACAGTTTTTATGCCGATTCCGAATCGGCTGTGTACTTGTTCGATAGATTTTCTTGTTGTTATGACAGACGGCCATTGTTATGGTCAGTTTTGGTCTTGGCCACGTTAACTGCCGGCTGTCGCCCATTTCAAATTGGGTATCTATGCGGTGGGCATTACAATTAAACGCCCGTTGATCGGATATTCAGAGCGATGGCGGATAATTTGCGGATTTAGACAATTTCTGCTGATTAAGCATTAATTTATCGCCACAAAAGTGTTCGGGCCAAATAGGCAGCTGGAAATGTAAATGGCCAACGTAAAAAACGTGTAGAAAAGTCCAGGGTCGACCATTGGATACCCAATTAACTTCGGTCGGTTTTCTAAAACGTAACTCAAGAACTTTGGGTAATTCCTATAATTATCTAGCTGTTCCAAGCCATCAGGCAGCAGTTTTTGATGTCCTTTGTCAGCACTCATATTTATCGACTGTCCTGTATACCCCATCAATCTATCGTACTCCTTTTTTGTCTGCCAGCACCTTGGGTCAATTTGACAGGAGTAAAAATTGTGATGGCGTATGGGCGATAATGCCACAATATATTTTGCACTAGGCCATAAGTGTTCATGTTGCTAGAACAAATACGATCGTTTAGGCGTACCGATATGGTTAGGAATCAGCATAGATAACTTGCGGCCTTGGTAAATGGTCAGTTTAACCTTCAGAACAGAATATTCTTAGCCACTGTATTCAGTTTACTTTTCATTCATTAATCCATAAAAATTGCAAGTATTGTATTGTATTTCCTCACCGCCAATTACCAAGGTTGCCATAATACTCGCCATTGTGTGCCATTCCTGTTTATGCTTTTATTTAGCAAACAATTTAATAAAGCGCTTGCTATTTATACTTAACCAGCATCAGATACATTCTGATGACGTTCAATTTAAAGACAATTGGCAATTAACATGGCACCCATGAGCGGAAATGGAGACCAATATGCAGGAACAAGTTTTTCGGCATGGAGGAAGTCTGCCTAATTACCGGCCATTGTGTGTGGGCTCTTTTCTTTTCCATTTCATGGCGGGCGTTTGGAAATCGAGAGCAGACCAACCGTCTTGTGGGAAAAAGAACCGAAAGATAGAAACCTTTTCAACTTGGGCTGCATGGAGAATTGCACAAGAGCAAATGTCACAATTCAAGCAAATTAATAATCAACTGGCCGATCGCACAACAAATGAGCGGCGGAATCAGAAATGGCCAACAAATATTGGCAGACAATAAGGTCAATAAACAAGCTTCATAGCCAAAAGTCTTGGGGCCTCAACTTAGCCTCTACGGCATTATTCGGGGCCTTTATTTTGGCAATTTCTTGAGCGGCGCTGACGTCTGCTTGGGTTTAATTTGTTAAACAAAAAGTTGGATAGGGAAAAAAATGTGTATTTCTGATAATAATTACTGACAGCCAATAAAAGGTCAAACAGCAATGTCTGGCCGGTCCGACTTGACCGACTTGTTATGGCCAAGTGCGCCGTTGCACCGGCCGACAAACAGAAAAATTCATAAATAATATGTAGAAAATAGTCAGCACACATGTGAGCATGAAAAATGTTTGCTGCCTGACATTTGGAGGCGCAAAGCCGGCGAATTGTTTCGCAATTGGCCAAATCCAAAACCAAAACCAACACCACAACCAAAGCCAAAGCCAAAAGCACTGGGACGCAGCTGTGCTGACCAAATCCAGTGTGGCTTCCGGCTTCGGTTTTGACCTTAAACGGACGGGCTCTCAAACTTCTCGCCATCGAGATGAAACTGCCGCTGCCGACTTGTAATTAACCAGAAGTCGAAGATGTCTGAGTCGAAGATAGTTGCGTAAGACTTCTTCTGGCCCGGTTGATCGGATCATTGTTCAAGAAATGCCGACAGGCCGAGTAGCCGGCACCACCTCCTCCAACGCCACATTTATGGCCACTTAATTAGTGCCACCGAAGGAGTTGTCGACCATATAAATGTGTGTATTACTTTAGGTAATTGATGCTGCTGCTGACGAAACCTGACAGAGCATTCAAAATATTTTACGACAGTGGGATGAATAAGTGTTGTAATTAGAGGATTTTAAAAAGAACATGTTCATACGGTCGTATTATACGCCTTCAAAACTACTTCGACAAATGTAATTCCGAAGAAATCCGTCACTTGGATATACTCATAAAATAGTTAACTATAGTTAACTCTTCGGCCACTGTCCACTGTACGAAAGACTTCAGACACGAACTGCTTTTAGCCCGTTGCAAAACATTTTCATAGGAAATTTCAAACCCACATTGTTTTTGCCGGCGATTAAATTTAATTACAGCTTACTTAAGAGTGGACTTACACGCACCATTTGATCAGATACTTGCGCTTTTGTTTCGTTTGACAGCGAAATATGTTGGTCCAATGAATAATTTATTAAATAAGCTTCATTAGTCAGCTTGGTTGGCGTTTATAGATTCTTCACGAGCTGCGATCCAACTATTCCCACCATCAGTTGCTATACTTGAAAATGATGCATCCCATAGCCCAAGTTATTCATCATCTGTCCGTGTGGGAAATAAAAAACCAAAAATCGAATGCGATTCAATATGTACATGTCAGAGGTTGAAGGTCGCACCGAATGCCATTAGCCGGCCGACCTGGACTTGAACATCGAGTTGAGTGCTGTGTCCATTATTTCTGAGCCACCCACTGCCAGCGGTGGTAATGTATCCAATTTGACCCAATCAATGTTGACATTGACTCGTAATTTCACACAGAGAAACTCTTACATGCGAATATTAATTTCACGGCCAATTACTCTCAGTGTCTTAGTTATGTTTCTTTGGATCTTTGGCGAATAGTTCCAAAAATTGATGACATTCATTTTGGAGACGGCTAATTGTTTTTAGCCAATTACATGCCCCCCACCCCCACCCCAGGGAATTTATCAAAACGAAACGAGCTCAAGGGAACCAACCAACCAATTTTTTCGAACAAATTGTAATAATAACTCTGAGTTACTCTTCTTTGCCCGCAGTGCTTACGGTCATTTGTGTACATATATGCACTTGAACAAATAAAGTATTTTTTTGCGGGGCGGGGAGGGGTCGGCAAGGCAGCTTGATAAATGCTAATTGCGGCCAACGTCAGTCAAATCCAAAATCCAAAAAGACGATGCGTGCGGTCCCTGATGAATTGGCTGCAGGTGATGCATGCATCTTATGTCGGCGCTTCGACTGCTAATTACTATTGCCCGCTGCTCTGAAAAGTTTGGCCCTGAAACTGAAAACAAATCCACGAAATGCATTTCAGCCACCTTTCATAACGAGAGAGTGGCTTATGTAAGAGCAATTATGCAGCACTCGTGATATGCATCTCTCTATTAATGGGCTTTCAAAAACCTTTGGGTAAGGTGCACAAGCAGGTAAAAGTATCTTCAGGTAACTTAGGGAAGCTTAAATTATTAGAGGGGGATTTGTAATTATGTAACAAATTCCGCTCTGAAATGATGTTCGTTGCCTCAAGTCATTTGTTAAAGAACATATTTTGTGCTTGTAATGTATTGTAGTTGAATTCCTAACATTTGGGTTTTTGCTTTGCAATCTACCATCTGCTTATTAAGGTTCAGTATTATTTAGACACTTATTTTGATCGATCTTCTTCATTTCCTCGCCACTGCTGAACTTTATCAGTCACACCTTTGGCACACTCCCCTTTAATGCGGTTTGCCCTTTTTTAAGTTGGCATTTGGATGCGCGCTGGAAATATCAATATTGCCATTTAAGCAAACAGAGTTCTGTAAACGGTGGGGCAACAGCAATGAAAACAAAACGAACACAATTATCAGGTAGCACTGGCGACATTTGGACACGGCTTTCAGCATTTTGGCCAACTCTATTAGACGGCAATCGCGGCGTCATCATTAAGCAACACTCATGTCCAAAGTGCCAAACAAGTTTTTATTCGTCTCAAGAGAGGCTCTTCTTCTTGGCAGCCAGAGCCAAAGTCTTCTCACCTTCCCAACTAATTGCTAGCCTTGATATTTACAAAGAGTTCACTGTATGCATAAACGCGTGTATTCGATAGTTGCTCTTCTTGGCTGCAAATTCTATATTTGAATAACTGGCTGACCGCCGATTTGATTTGCATTTGCAGCCGCCGCCGCAGTCGCATCATCGTCAAGTGTTAAATTGCACAATTTATGTGGCAAACATGGTTTGACATTCACGCGGGAGAAGTGCAATCAATGCACCGGCGACATTTACAAATGTTATACAATTTGATGTCTTTATTGGCATCGGATTTTGGCTGATTAAAGCCGAAACTTTCAAGCCACTTGATCCGGCTATGGTCATTGTGCAATGAGTTTCGGTTGGAGCGAAATTAATGCAAAATAGTTTTGCAAATTGGCATAGATACCCCACCCATATACTCGTATAAATATATATATAGTAAATCGCTTTATGCGGACGACACAACCCGCAACTGACAAGTTTGTTGCCTAAGTCTTTCGTTTTTCGATTTCGGTTACCCGATAGCCGCAAGGAACTCGACTTGTCCGAAAGGAAAACTAGAGTGAAACTAACTCGAGTCGACATAACAACGAGCGTGTTACCAATATTCATAAGCGCCAACTTTGCCTAGCAGCTCATATGCAGATCTCTGGATCTGGAAACTATACGGCTGGAACAAGAGATGGCAGCGTGACACGATTGAAAGCCACCGCTATTCATCACGATATCGGCGCCACGATCGCCACGCATTCCCCGAATACAAAGGACTGAGTGCCGCCAAGTAACCGTTTTTCAATTACACCCAGTTGCTCATATTATTTAATCAAAATGTTGTGGCTGCAATTTCCTCGTGAAAAATGTTTTTTAATTGGTGCGACGCGATGTGGCAAGCCACCAAATGTTGATAACAACATTTCTGGCGGGTGCCGTTCCAAGACTTTGGCCGCATATTGCATATATTAATAAACGGTCATATCGGTTACGTCAAGCCATACCCCCTCACAAACTCTATTTTCGGGAAGGGGAGCTGAGCACGAGTCTGATATTTTCACGCTTAAGACAGTTAAATTTGATAGTTGCCCGCTGATGGGGATTCAATTTGGGGCTCTGGTGTCTGCCAGTGGATCCAATTTCAATTAAGCCGATTAATCGATGGCAAATGAAAGGGGACGTTCATTAATCAAGATATAACATTTTTGGAAATCTATATGCGATTAACACAAAGATTTGATTGGTATTTAAATAGGATTAGAACGATGTAAGAAAATGACTCTTTCAGGTGGCAAAAATCACTTAAATCTAGATAAGATTGTTCGAGCAGATTGATTCTTTGGCAGCTGATTGGTGGTCACACGCCCAGTCCGTCAACCTTGAGAGGCCTTCACTTCTGAGACACTTCTAAGTGCAAGGATAACCTGCAGTCACTCAAACCCGATTGTGCTGTCGATGTCGACTCCACTTGACTTTGACATGCGACTCGAACTTCATTAGGCCTGGTTCATGCGCCTGCCAGGCTGCCTACCCACTTGGCCAAATGCTTTTCCATCTGGCCGAAGCCATTGGCGCGGCAACTTGAAAGACAAAGCCCCCCATTTCCCCCTATTCTAAAACTATGTTCGCATTGAACTTGCTGCTGCTGCTGCTGCTGCTGCTGCACCAACGCACCAAACATCACAACAAATTATACCAAAAAAGCTGGCGAGCAACCACCAAAAGAGCCACGGCAAAGTGCGTTCTAGTGGCAGATACATTTTGTGAGCAAATTAATTTTGATTGCCGCGATTGCAGTGGAACAGCACCCGAGAACCGCTGTGTGGGCCAGGTTCTTGAGCCATTGGCCACCGGACTGCAGCCATGGGCGGTGGTCGAT
Source organism: Drosophila melanogaster (assembly GCF_000001215.4). Lineage (NCBI taxonomy): Eukaryota > Metazoa > Arthropoda > Insecta > Diptera > Drosophilidae > Drosophila > Drosophila melanogaster. Next base: position 23,772,989 of record NT_033778.4, on the reverse strand, counting down.
TTTTATTCTTTTACACGTATAAATATTCATTGACCAGCCGGGGCGCACATACACCACATGCAGATACAGATACAAAAACAGAATATAGAATACAGAATATAGAGCCCAGAATCCATGGCTGAGTGGGCCGCCCGAAGGTGGGTTCGGCGGAATATTTTTAACGAGCTGCTTTATGTAAACAAACTGTTAACACGGCGGGTATCTCCGGCTGAACTATCGAGGCATTAGTATCCGTTCTTGTTCTCATTGTCAGTCTGTAGTTTACGACTACATGCACTCGCATTGAACAGCGATCTTAAGAGCCGATTAGATTTAACCTTGACCAAGATGATAACCGAAAAGAAAAAAAAAATATGGGGAAAAAAAAACTGAAGCGGCACACACCTTAACGCATTTCCATTGATGGCGCATCGAAAAGAGCATAATTATGTGTTTAAATCAAGGTTTCTAGATCGAGACTGTTAGGCAGTGTAATTTATACAAATGCAGTGTGATTTGCATTTGAATTTGATTGCTGGGCGATCACAGACCACTTCTTTTCCAATTGACAGCCATTTTCCATCGGCTTTGGGCGGTAACGCCACCGAGCTCAGCAAACAGTAAGCGTCATGACTATAATGATGATCGCCGCTCAAAGTGATTCGAATGTTCGTGTCATGAATTTGCACAAATTATGCTAATTTCCCAAAATTACAAACCGCAAAGTGATTTTTTTTTTTTGTATTGCTTTATCCGCTGCTGCTGTGTTTCGGTGTCTGCCAATTTTTGGTATTTGCACATTCGAGCGCTTTGATGCTCTTGGCCAGCCAAAAAAAAGCACAAAAACAAATACGAATAGGTGTTAATTTTGATTGTAAGTAAATTTTTGGTTCAGTGAACTCTTTTCTGTGGCGTGTCACATTATGCAACCGCCGTGTGCTGATTATCAGCGATCGTTGTGGCGAGAAATACTTTAAAATGATTTACATTTAATTGAATAAAGGAAGGAGCGAACGAAAATATCATCACAAATCAATCAAACTCATTGTCAGTTGATTGCGATCGCTGGGCGTTTCTGCAGGTGCCAATCAGACTTGTCTATCTGTACTTTCTGTCAGATAAATACACATGTGTGAAAGGGGCCCCAAGAAACTCAAATGCTGAAAGGCTGAAAAAACAAAAAAACAGCACTAAGCTCGTAAACGTAAGCGTAAGCGTAATTCCAAATCGGCTCTTTGCTCCTGCAGATATAACAATCGCGTTGTGGGTGATTACATAAACAAGACAGCTCGGAATCGTACAACTTTATTTTGGGCCAGCTGAAAGCAGATACTCGTTGCCAAAGTCTGTGCGATGTGTAAGCTGCGTGATTTGAAAGCAATTTGCTGTTTTCCACCGCCAATCCCCCGGCTTTTATCCCCCCATCCGATCCATCCGATATCGAGCGACGTGTAATTGGCCTCGTAGCACTTGCCGACAGTCGGGAAATTATAAGGTCCGCGATTATCTCAAAGTATTTTGGATCTTAATGCTGGCCACGCAGCTGTGGGAATCTTGGGAAATATTGCGAACAGATAGTGAGTGGGTCAAATGGAATTAAAGCAATTCGAAGTTGGGATATACAGTCCATCTAACTTGTTGGCAAGTTATTATGGTGTTGCACATACATAAGTTTAAACGGTTCTTATTTACGAGATAACCGAAAGCTATGACTTATCTCTTACCAAACAAACAAAACATATAATTACATACGCAAACACTACAATCAGCATAAAGTGAATCTATACATTTATGTTACCTTACCCCTTTCATTTGGATTTACATTCAGATGTTCAAAAGCCATTTCCTCACCCATTTCGATAGTTTTCCCATTTCAGATTGCTAGGAAACAAGTAAAAGCTTTTAATTTCGCCTATAATTAAGTGGCAATTATGCGGCCGAACTTTCAACACGTTGGGCATAAAAGCACATAAATCGCATTTGGGTAATTTATTAATTGGTTTTTCGCATAAATTGCGTTCAAGGCAAGGCGTTTTTCGAAATTACTGGCTATCACAGTTGGGCAGTTACATAACACATGTACCAGAACTCTAACAGCGAAACAAACCCGAGTCGAATAAACAAACGTTAAGTAAGTCTGAAATCAGCACAACATACGCCCAAAACGCCTTGACTGTTTTTTTTTTCTTTTTATTTCTGCTTCTCTGCTGGCATTTCGGTGGAAATGCGGAAAACGCAGCCAAAGTGGAACACGAAAAATTTGTTACTACCACTCGCTTAACTGCCACATGCCGAGAAAAATTGTAGTCAGTTGCACCAAATTAAAAGACCTGCCAGACGGCAAATAAAAGAAAAAATTCGCAGCCCAAATAAATGCAGTGCTATATGGCGACGAATGCAGAATTAATGATTATTTTAGTGAAAAGTGAAGAGACCCGAGGAAACCGATGAAGTTGTTTGCCCAGCCTGTTGACACCTTCTCCGCAGTCTTTCAATGACTTTCAATGTGAATGCCAGGCGTTTATCGCGCACATTTATCATACGCACTGTGTGCCAAAAGCCATTTAAGTGTCGCTAACTCAAATATTGATCATATTTCAAGTGCCCAGCGATGCTGCAACGGGCGAAGAAAAGGAGGCTGCTCGTATAATTTCCAAATGCACTGGATTTGCATATATGCACCGAAAGAAATTGGGTCGTTATGCCTATTCATACTTTAAATGCAGCTAGTTCAAATGGTTTTAGATACTATGTCACTTTACTCTACAAGAAAGTTGAGCAGCTGTAGCTTGTATCTACACAATACATGATTTCTCTCAGTGCGCCGACTGTTTGGCCCATGTCATCTGTTGCAATTTGTTGCTTGGCTTCGCTTGCAATTTGTTTATGGCACATGTCGTTTTTGTTTTGCTGACATTTAACTGAAGTCGCGTGTGCGAGGACATTGAACTTTGCCGTTTGGTGCTGGTTTTGGGGTTTTTGGCATTTTCGATAAGTGCTCAAATATATTGAGAGCAAAATCAAGTTCGCTGCCTAAGTTATTCGTTTTGTGCCCATTTGGTCGCCTGGGAACTTCAGATGGGCAGTGCATTCCCACCGATTCCAGTCAGAATTAGCATTAGATAAATTTATATTTGTAGCTAACTCGGACCGAGAACAATTACAGTTCCATTTCCTTAATGCGTTTCATGTTAAACATGATCTCAGCTGGTGGTCATTTATCGCAGTAGCTTTTATGTCCAGCTGACTTGACTCACTGGTAATATTTTAATTATAGCATTAACACCGCGACTTAATTAGCCCTGATCACGCCTAGTGCCAAGTGGGTGCTCGCACGCCGATCGATAAACAAAAGGCCAATTAAAACTGAAACGAAGTCGCAAGCAAATGGGAATCGAAAGTATTTTGGAGTCTTGAAGTTTAGCCAACAATTTTGTTTCTAACCTTTCTCAAGGTTACGTCTGCGGGCTCTGTTTCACTCAAATAATTATTGCAATTACAGGGGCGATAAAAACGAACCGAGAGACCGAGAAACACAGCTTATCTAGATCGCGGTTTATTTGCATAAAATGTTCCACTATGCAAATCGCAGCTAATTTTTATGACTTGGCCAGCGTCATTCAAACGCAAGTCATATTCATATGGCACAACTCATACGGCCGACTGCAGGCCAAGAATGTTGAGTAAAAAAAAAAAAAAAAAAAGATTTCAATAAATTATCTAAATGCTCCGCCCGAAATGGAGTTCGCCGGTGTCAGCGGTTTGACAAATGTCGATGGAAATTTAATGCCATTAAGCCTGCTAGTATTACTTTTATGCCAGCCGTGGTAACAGAATACCCTATTTATCACTAGATAATTAAATCCCCGCTCATTATGTATTTGCCCCTGATTAATTGGCCAACTCACTCATTTCAATCGTTTTCTTCTTGCAGGAGGGCAGCATTGGACACGACCTGGTGATCAAGCCCTTGCCGCACGAACTGAGTCCCAATCCGGAGGAGTCGCACCACATCATCTACAAGCGGGAGGCATCCGCAGCAGAAGGCCAACTGAGTGACTTTGGTAAGATTCATTGGGCATTGCCACCGCATCAATTGAATCCATTGAGAAGCAGGCTACGTTCCTAATGGGCGCATTGACCCATAGAAAGCCATAGAGACTACGGTCTATACTTTGGCCCATAAATCTTTGGCTGGAGATCGACGTGATGCCGATAGCATTTCCTGCCTCGAAAAAGAGCAGCATACTCACACATTCACGTGAGCTCATGAGTTCAATGCAACAATTCGCCCTTCACTGAATGCATTTACCCCTGCGGTTGCAGTGGCGCCAAAATTCCAGCGATAATCGCTGTAAAATTATTTATTTTATTTCTCGGTATTTCTCGCCGCAGAAACTTATTTTTGCACTGTCGGCTTTGCCGAAATGCCCCCAAAAATTATACCCAATACAGTTAAATGTGTGGCTGCTACCTGACTTGCCAGCTTCTTATATCATAATAAAGACATTCCACCACTCGATTTTGCTTAATTTTTGCTTAATTCCCCGCTTCCTGCTTATGGCATTTATTATTTATTCGCCATTTTTTCTCGATTATTCAGCCTTCATGGAACCTGATGATCTGCTCGCCAGCGAGAAGCTCGAGCGGTTGCAGCGCCGCCAGCGTCGCAGCAGACGCAGTGCACCCAGCAGTCCCGATTTCGAGGACCTCAACGACGAGGACGAAGGCGCCCTGGACGGAGAGCCCCAAGTGGCCGAGTCTCGCACCAGATCCCGCCGTCAGGCTCCCTATATCATCTATCCGGAGGTCTTGGTCATCGTGGACTACGATGGCTATCGGCTCCATGGCGGCGATAATCTGCAGGTACGTGTGCGTGACAGGGCCGCCAAAAAAAATAAATAAAAATGGGGGAAAAAACTGAAGAGAGAAATTAAAGGCCGCTGGCTCCAATGAAGTTGTTTCGGCAATTGCAGACAGCTCGGATTGAATTGGGGATTGTCTCTGCGTGCGCGCAGATTTCAGTCGCGATTCCATGCCGTCGATATGGTATGGTATCCAACCCAACCCGGAGGGGATTTTGGAGTCTCAGGATTGTAAAAGTTGTTTCTTGTGCGCTACATGTGTAGATATTATGCGAGCTGAGACCGAGACATGTGCTCGCATTGATAGATAGGTCTGGTTGCGACTGAGACCCAAATCCCCGAGGGGAATTGCAGATTTATTAAAGCAATATATTTTATTAGAGCAATGGCTGGGAAAATCTCTTTCCATAAAGTAGTTAAATCACATTTGTTCCACACATCTAAGTGTACGATTCATGTCCCAGGTAGTTCTTTACTTAAGATTCTCGAGCCTGAGTTGCCGAAACACATGATTCAATTGTCATGCACATCACTCGCGCTCAAGATTTATTTGCCTGTCTGATCTGGGTGCGTTCTAGCTTCGTGGAATACCTAGAACCCGGAGATGCGGCTCAGATGAAAGCCCTATAGAGATGGAACTGAATGACAAGGACAAACGTGCAATGTGCCCAAACCAAAACTAACATAACTCGTATCTCTTCCCCAGGTCAAACGCTACTTCATCTCATTCTGGAACGGAGTCGATCTGCGCTACCGCCTACTAAAGGGTCCCAGAATCCGCATCAGTATCGCCGGCATAATCATTTCGCGGGTGAGTATCTATATAGAATCCCGAAATAATATTCTGAACAAGGGTTTCCTGCCCAAGTCAACCTCCTTTGAATGCCCCTCCAGCTGGATCATTACACAATTGCAGCAATTCAACTTTCATTTGGCTAATTGAGTAATCCATTTTTGGAAGCCCAACTTTAACCCCTGGCCAAGTGGGTCTGGCCAATCGGGCGGCTTTCCTTCGGAGCCCAAGTAGCCCCCAGCTAGCCCAGTAAACTGAGACCCACTCCGAATGAATTGTCACGATCTGGGAATCTGGCAGGCAAAAACAGGCCGAAGAAACATGCAACGCATGCGCTTCGTTCGATTCGCTAGAAAAAATGTGAACAATCAATTTGGTTATTTGCTTGGCCACAGCACACAAAAAGCAGAAAGCCAGGCCAGCAAATTTTAACAAGTTTTTTACTCGTGCTCTGTCTTTTGCTGGAACTGACTGAATGTTTTTCTAGAAATTAGCGACGAAAATTCGTTATGGGCACGCGAATCGAGTTCGCAAAAAAAAAAAAATTGCATCTAACCTTCTGGCACTTTTTAGATTTCCTGAAATGGCTTTTTAAGTAGTGGAATCGGTGTCAAGCATTTTTAATTGGGCTAAACTGCTTTGAGGTGGCTAAGTCGTTTTTTCAAGCTGGAAAAATCAAGATTACCATGTGTAAATCAAGTCATAAATTTTAACATCGCGTGGCAGAAGCTAAACATATTAGAAGCCTTTCGGGAGAAATGACTAATGGCCATAAAAATATGGCTTTAATTTCCTATTACAGCGAGCTGTGGTGTCGTGAGCGATCTCTTTGATCTCCGCTAACATCTTTCACTTATCAACATTCAACTAATTCGATTGCATAAGCCAAGACCATAAAACACTTTGACAACATTATAGCATCGTGGCTTTGTGTCTCGTCTCGTCTCGTCTCGTCTCTACCCGTCTCAATACTCAAATACTCGAATACTCAGACTTTCGGCCAGACTTTCTCACACAAATCAGATTGGCGCTGCTTCAGGAAGCCATTCGTAGTTGGCCAAGAGAGTGGAGAGTGCATATTGGGGATTGGAGAGCGTAGAGAGTGGGCCAAGAAAGTGGAAAATTGGCACAGCGAGTGGCGGAATGAGTGGTTCACCTGCAGCAGTTGCAGTGGCAACTGCAGTTGCAGTTGCAGTTGCATCGAGCTGGCTGCCCACACGACAACTTCGCATCGAGGAGACACCGATGTCGACGGGTTACCCTAAGTACGTCAATTGGCTTTGGCTGTAACTCTGCTTCTCTGGCTGTCTTTCTGCCTTTCTGGCCTGGCAAAAAACTAAAACTAAACCAAAAAATCATTTTCAGACCGCATAAATAATGCAACAGCGCCTGCTGCTGCAACTGCGTGTTGGCCGTGGTTACATAATCTAATGGGCCACGCTAACTGCAGTCGGCAGTTAGTTCAGATCAGATTTTTTCGGCTGGCATGTTTTATTTTACTCTTTGCCCAATTTCACACACACATGACTTCCTCTTCTATGCCCCCCACACACACACACACACATTTAGGTGGTAGATGCAAAGTGCGTATCTGGTGGATACAGGTACTTAGTATCTTAAAATATAGCATCCGTCGCTAAGCTTTTTCCACTTTTTGCCACGATAATTAATGTTGCCAGAAGTGGAGTAGTGGAAGTCGGGTAATTACTCAGAATTTGGATTGGGCAACAAATTATTGGATACACATATCCGATAAGTCGACGCAATGCAGAAACAGGTAATCCGAGCGAATTTATTGGATTTTTGAGTCATTTTATCGGAAGAGATTGGCTAAGTAGATTGTTTGGCCAACAGGAGCTCGTGCCGATCACTTTACAGGCTAAACCATAAATGAGTACCAAATGAGTGCGAGTTTCGCTTTGGAAAACCCAAGCAACTTGACCCCAATGCCAGCTAGAAAACACTGAAAGCCAATCGTTTATTTATATTTCATAGAACAAAACAGCCAGCCCAAGCACGAAATCTGCAGTCACATAAATTAATCACCCATTGACAAATAACTTAGAGAATTACTTAGGCCCCAACTTCGGAGAGTTGTTCAATTAATTGATTCTAACTCGAAGCCGAAAAACAAATAAATAAGCCGCAACAAAATGACAACAAAACGCCGTCACATTAATAAGCCATAAACTGCGTAACTCAGACGACTTCGATTGGGGTCCGAAGGCGTTAGAAACTGCAAATGCGCCACTAGCCTGGTTAAAAGCAATTTTTTTATTTCATTCCGCAGTGGCAGAACAATGAGCTCTGATCGAGTGGCAACCCAGTTACTTTGAGACTTGGAAACTTGGCTAAATCAAAAATTCTAATCGAGTGGCCAGCGCTCAAATTACATTTTGCCAGGGCAATGGTTTTAAATGGTTTTTTTTTTTTTAGTATGAATGGGTAAAAGAGGGTGGATACGTTGGAAAAAGCTACTCTTTCACAGCTTAAACTACTCTGCACATTTATCAAACGACATTGCGAGGTAATTATAAATTAGGTCCCATAAAAATATCTAGCAGGCGCTTTAAGTCCCCCTGCGAAACTTAATACTAAGTAACAGCCCGTCGAGCTTTGGCATATTTCTCCATGTTCGCCACACGATACGCACCTAATAAATTGCGCATACGCAACGTGGCCGCAGTTGGCCGCATTGAAATATGTGTGTGGCGCAAGCGCAGCGCCAATGCGTTCGACACTTGTACCCTATCGCAGGCAGCGGGGGCAGTGAAGACAAAAGGGAGGCAGGTTGTTTAACTTCTAACGGAAAGTTGCCCGCAATTAATTAAAATGTTAATTAAATGTCACAGATAAAAGTTCAAGTCAAGTCGGTAGCCGACTTAGGCTACCCCCACGCCAATTCCGATCTGATCTGATCGGATCTGATATATAGTGTTGGCTTTATAAATCTATATCTATGACTTGTTATGATCACCATTGCGCCGCGCTATCAGCTGCAGGAATTCCGCCCATTTGATTAATCGATCCGCTTGGCTGGAGCCGAAGAAAGAGCCGAGTGGGGCGACCATTCCTGTCCAGAATTCCGCTGTCCGAGAGCCGGGGTATCCCAATTTCCGCGCCAATCGACATTCTCCACTCGCTCTTATCTCGTCGACTCTATCTAAAGTGCCACAGAAATGCCAAATAATCCACAGCGACACACCCAAGTGCCTCACTGCCTTTTTGCCAGTCAAATCTCATATTTGCAAGTTGTCATAACGAATTCCGCCGCTAACGAAGCCGCGCTCTTAAAGTTCGGGATAGGGCTGGCCACCAGGCCACCAGACTAGACCAGGTGTTGCCCCCAGGGCACATTTCTCGTACTCCACATCCATATCCCCATCCATATAAGCCGATGGTATATAGAGTGCCGGTAGCCAGAAATGCAAGTGCCCCAGACAAACATAAATTGCAATAATGCAAATGGAAACGTGCGGCTAGGCAAACAAATAAATATTGCTGGAAAAGCCGGAAAACTCGCCGCCAATTGGGGGGCATTTCAACACCCTAACGGGAAATGGCTTAAATAGTAAACTATACAGTATTATTAATCAGCCTTAAACATATTAGCCATACTAGATAATAAATTACTATGAAATAAAAAGAAAGTATTCATGATGGTTTATTGAATACCTTTTTTTTAAACAGCTGCATCAGCTGATCGCCATACCCCATTGCAGGGTATTGGGAAAGGAAAAGTGTCCACCATATCCCATATTCTGTATTCCCAATCCCATATCTTGACCCAAAAGCCTGTCTCTCCGTGGGTGGTGCCCGATCGGCCGACTGTCGCCCAGTGCGATTTATCCGCTGTGTGGGCGCCGAAAGTCGTAGCGCACTATATGTCATTGGAGGGGGCGGATGGGCGGTGGCTACACCTCTATTCTGGGTGTGTGTGTGTGTGTGTGTGCGGGGCCGAGTGGGCGTGGGCTGTCCACCACCCCGTTGAACAGTTTAGTGGGCCTTGCGAAATGCTAGAAATTACAGCCAGTTGCATTGACAGTTTCTTTGGGCCGCCGCAAGATTTATATGCGCCGCCCAGGGAAAGGAGCTGGATAGCCAGCCGAGCGCCAGTTGCGGTCGAAAAATTAAATTAAAATATAACATTTTGCTTTTAATTACGCACAAAAGGCCATTGCAAAAGAGTCGCGAGACTTTGGTTTATATTCGGTTTTTGGGCGAAAGGCAAACCGGTCCCGGTTTTAGTGGCTCGGTTACATTTTAGGTCCTACTGACAGTTTCTTTGATAATTTTTCGCTTTTTGTGTCCGATCATTTGACAAATGTTTGCGTTTGTTTTCTGGGGTAACCACTTGTGCATTGTGCAATCGGTAATCAAAGATGTGCCAGGTCATCCATGGTCCAGTGGTTCCGTGGCACCGAAAGCACCGGGAGGCACTACATTCGCCAGTCTGTCAATCCGCTGGTGGTCTACTCCAACTTCCAAAGGTTTGTCTTTCCCATGCCAGGTGACTTGCTTGTGGTCTCTTATCGCGAATCTGGATTCGTTTAAGGAAACAGTTGGCCAAGTTACGAAACAGAAACTGAAATAGCAGCTTATCAGTGCTAATATTTGCTCAATTATACAATGAATCCACGAAGCAGTTACAACTCCAATCAAGCTCATAAACAAACAACTCGAGTGAAGCATCTTCACACCGCACAGAGAGACTGCTCTAATAAACCACTCAAAATGCAATTCCACAACAATTATTTGTAATTTCGTGGATTCCAATCTAAGCGAGTGCCAGTGCCTTTCCCACTTCGGTCCGAAGGCCACAATCGAAGCATTTAAAATTCTTGATAGTTTTGTCTGTCGAAAATTACCAAAAAAATTGAATTGAATTCAATTCGAAGCTGTGCTTCTTTCGGGAGAACGACGTGCCCGCACTTTTAAGTGATCCAAGTGTCAGAGCGTCCGAAAAACTGACGGGAGTGGATAGACTATGAGTGCTGAGTGCTGAATGCTTATGGATTCACATCGGATTGAGAACCACATTCAGATACAGATACACCCAATCGATGCTCCTTTGGCAATATACAGATTTCAAAACGCGGTGCTTGTGCGATCTTAGATCACTTTGTCAAACTGTGTTCATTTCCTAGACATCTGCTGTCTGTCCAACTATGTATATAGTTGGTAATTTATCAAAAGACTTCGAATTCGTTTTGGCCCGGCTTAGCCAGCCGAGAGTCGTAGTATCTGCGAGATTGTTTCCAGCTGGCAAATGGCTGCAAATCAAACGTGTCAACCCAGTGCGGATTGTCACTTAACTTCGGTTTTATCACCTGCAACGCTGCCGCTGCAAACTGGTAGTGGAAATGCAACTGGTCCCCGGGCACATAGATTAGCCTCAAAGCGGAATTAACATATTGATTTGCCTAGGGCTCAATGTGATTGACAATTGTGTTTATTTAATTTATGTACCTGTCACTTTGGTAAATCTAAACGCCCCTTTGGTCACGACACGAGTGCTTATGTACCATGGTGCCTGGTGCCCTCGGATGCACTCAGCTGATGAAATGGCCACTGCCACTGCAAATCCAATTATGCAACGCACAATTGCAACTGGTTTGTGTCCACTGGGGCAGCCTAACAGTCGAAAACAGCAAATTTCCAAAGGAAGCCCACACGACTTTGACTTTGCCCGGCTGGATAGTCATCTACACTGATAAATATTTGGGTCTATTTGGGCAATTATCAAAATACAATGAGAGGCTTAAGGTTTCTCTGTTTATCTGTTTACTGCCTACTTGAAACATTCAATTGCATTACATTTTTCTTTTCAATCGTTTGCATATGCAAAACTCAACTTTTGCTCAAGTGCATCTAATGATGATCTTCTGTTGCATTGGCATTGCTAGGCTATCGCCAGGCTCGACTTTGGCAGCACGTTTTTCACGTTCACTTGATTTCCGCTGCGAGTTGGCTTGCAGTCGGCTTCCAGTTTCATTTTCACCGCCGAATGGGCCATAAATATTTCACTCGCAGCTCTTTTTTAATTCGCTACGTCGCATCCAGTCAAATGCCAAATCAGTTGCATCACTGCACTGGTAGCTTCCTTGGGCGATTTCGTCGAACATTTCGCAATTTGCACTGCCTTGCTACTGTATTCTAATGTGGGTCACAGGGTTCAATGGGGCTTTTACGAGCCATAAATGCCAGCATTAATGGCTAATATCTGCAAAGATCACGAGATGAGTAGCAGACAGCAGACAGGTAGTTACCACACATATTTTCTAAGTTTTAGATACATGCAGTACGAGCTTCCTTGGCGCATTATTTTAAGTTATATTTCGTTCATTTCTATTCCAGGGTCGTGATGCCACTCCCTATCTGGAACGCAATCGAGTGGGTCGGGATGCCATCGATTCGGCCGCTGCTCTCACGGACATGGGAAAGTATCTGTTCCGGGAACGCCGACTTCCGGTCTACGACATTGCCGTGGCCATAACCAAGTGAGTGGGCTTCGAAGTGGGCCCTGATGGCCCTTGTGTTTTGAATTCTCTTTGCAGATTTGCGCCAGCTGATTTCTCCGCGCGCGATTTCCCCTATCTCACCCACTATAAACCTATTCACTTTACCCAAGATTTTCTCCAAGAATTACACTTATTTACAATGTCTACTCGTGTCTAGGTATGATATGTGTCGCAGGCGTAAAGGAGGTCGTTGCACCAAGGGCACAGCGGGTAAAAAGATTTCAAAGAAATTCCAACCAACTAGACTCACCCCACAACACTCATGCATTACACACAGATACACAGATACACAGATACACTGAAACACAGATACACAACCAGAACAAATGTCATTGCGGGTGTTTAACATAGTTTAGTCAGTTTTTGGTTTGCACCTCTCGCGCCACAAGAAACACCTGAAAAGCTCAGTAAAGTTGACTAAAACTGCGTGTGGGTCTTATAAGCGATACTACCACAATGACACGACACACACACACACAAACACACGCTCACAATAAAACAGAAAATTTACAACATTTAGGCGAAGGAAAAACTAAATCGCAAAGCGTTAAACTAATTTGAGTAGCGGATCGGTCCATAAAGCATAAAACCGGTTGATTTATTTAGTAATTTGTAGCTGCTTTAAGGTCTCATTGGTTGTAGCGAACATTTACATCTAGACTTGGTATTTAATTATGGTTTATGCGCCTAAGTTAGTGGCTGTTCCTTATGGAAAGAATAACTCACCCAATTCGCTGAACTTGAAGGTTCACTGGCTACGATAACATTAGCTACAGTATAATTAGTTCCCTTAGACTTCGGAGCTCCGAAGGCAGGATTCTTCCGCCTCTTCACTTGCCCTCATCTCGACTCCACAAGTGCAACCAGTCCGCGATATTGGTGCGCAATTCCGCGAATCCAATTGGGCAGGTCCACTCAGTGAGACAACAACTATAACCATCAGCTATCGATCAAAGCCGAGAGGAGATAATTGATTAAATGACGCTGAAAACCCCCAAAAGCAACCCAATCTAAAATTTCTACGCATTTCTGATCAATTTTCGCCCGCAGACTCGATATGTGCCGTCGCACCTCCGCTTATGGTGAATGTAATCGCGGTACCGCAGGTAAAGACCCAACTAGCTGGCAATTTGTTAGCCAACATCTGTACAGATAAATGCAAAAGCCATACGAAAGACACAAAAAAAACACAGAAGTTAAGCGAACGCGTTAAAAATAAATAACATTAAAGGCGGCCACCGCCGAGCCCCAAAATGCGTCGCTCCATCATCAACCAAATCAAGCGAATTTAATTGAATTTCATGCACGTCTCTGTCTCACTCTCTGTATCTCTCTCTCTCTCTCTCTCTCTACTGCTGGTTCACCTCTCTCTTTCCACGATCGGCAATCTATATCTTCCATGTGTCTTTGTTTGTGTCGCACGCGCCCCTTTTGTACAGTCAGAAGAGAAGAACAAGAACAGGAAGCGGCTGCGCATGCGCCGTGCCACCAATGGCTGTCAAACTGTACAGGCAACTCAAAACCCATCTTCTGATTCTTCAATTGATTCTTCCGATCTCCTGTCTTCGCATTGTACAGTCTCTTCCGCTGCTTTCGATCTGTCTAATTTTGTGTACATATTGTAGTATCCATGCTCAACGGATGTGTCAGAATCTCTCGAAGAATGGCTGTTAAGTATGCTAGCTAATTGTCAATGAGAATCGTGAGGAATTTATACATGAAATATAATAATCTTATTTAAAATGATAAACGTATATCTTAAGAATGGTTCTGGTCCTACTAACACTGGTCTATTTGGTACAACATTTAAACGCTCTATTAAACTTTATGGGCTGTGGACACACCTTATCTAGCGATGGTAATTGTGGCTAATCTTACGCACTCAAATGCAGCTACTAACAACTAATTGCTAACTCGCATCAAGTCACAACCACTAAGCGACCCGCTTCTCCCAGCGGTTACAGTTATTATGTAAAAACATATTTTAATACGATGTTCGAAAGTGAAAACACAAGTAAATTGCTCAGTTGCGAAAACAGAAACATTAGATTTTTCATTTAATAACTGCAACGGCTATGGCGACGGCGACTCGAAAAAAATTGTCAACTTCCTGTTGGACAAAAGCGAACAAAAAAATAAATAACAATGAAGACAAGAAGAAGAAAATGCAACTGAGTAAGACAACCCACTAATTGCCTCATTTCGGTCGTGTGTTTTGTTTCGGAAAAGGCTTCGCTTACGTCGGCGGCGCATGCGTGGTGAACAAGCGACTGGAGAAGGTGAACAGCGTGGCCATCATCGAGGACACCGGCGGCTTCAGCGGCATCATCGTGGCTGCCCACGAAGTTGGACATCTGTGAGTAATCCCCCAACTTGACCACATCAATCGCCAGGTCCATTGCCCTGTGTACATACATATGTGACCTACTCATTTTTTTTTTTTGACTACTCGCCAAAATGACCACCTATTTCCATTAAATCCAAACTATTTATCGCCCCAAATGAACGATTCAGATTTCATTGGGCGCCCAATCTAATAAAAAACATGAATAATTTCCGCCGCTGCAAACTGGTCACCGAAACCCGTTTGCATTTCCGTTTGACATCATTCGGCGTGCAATTAATCAATTACCATATTTTTTGCCCCTCAATCATAATGTGTCCCATGCTCGTTTCTCAGGTTGGGAGCGGTGCACGACGGTTCGCCACCGCCCAGCTACTTGGGCGGACCGGGCGCCCAGCGGTGTCGCTGGGAGGATGGCTACATCATGTCCGATCTGCGTCACACGGAGCGGGGTTTCCGATGGTCCGCCTGCACGGTGCAGAGCTTCCACCACTTCCTCAAGTGAGCTGCTGGTTTCTGGACGGTTTCGAAAGGTACTAATGGCTGCGCTTTGATTTTTAGTGGAGACACGGCCACCTGCCTGCACAACGCCCCTCATGAGGACAGCGCCCTGGGTAGATCTCTGCCAGGAACCCTGCTCTCGCTGGACGCCCAGTGCCGCAGAGATCGGGGAACGTATGCCTGCTTCAAGGATGAGCGAGTGTGTGCCCAGCTCTTCTGCTTCGACGCCCAGACGGGATACTGTGTGGCCTACAGGCCAGCGGCCGAAGGATCGGCCTGCGGAAATGGTTATGTAAGTAATGTGAGAGATATCACGGGAGGAACTCTCTTGAACGGACATCTTGCTGGACAGAGTTGTCGTGTTAAGCTGACAGGATTTAATGGCCTTCTTAACTTAACAACTTTAGCATTCTTAAATTCTTTTCAAACAATCTCTCTCTTGAGCGGACAAACTCTGAATTTGACCGTTTTTGTTTACCTTGAACTTTACAGCACTGTCTGGATGGTCGTTGTACACCACTGCCCTCGAACATCATTCCCGATTACGGACACAACTATCGTTTAGTCTACAAGTGAGTATAGTAAAATGGGTAATTTAATTAAAAGAAGACTGTTCTCCAGTAGTTTTGTTGTGTAAGCTAAGAGTACTCCTATTACTAAAATACACCAAAAACACATTACTTTTGAGTTCCAAGTACACGAATACACTCAGAATGCAAATTTTTAATATACAAACTTTTACACCCTTACACACCAATTCGGTACAACAACAACAATTCCAACACCCAAATATACAACAACCAAACAACAACAACATTAGTAAAATCGACAACAAGAAAGATGCAGCTGAGGATGTTGAGAGTAGTAGTGAAGAAACCGAGTCCCAAGAGGACGAGACTGAGAGTGTTGAGGATCAGGATGAGGGCACCACTAGCAGCGAGGAGCAGGAGGACAACAAGATCGAGCAGAGCTCTGCCGCTGGCGGCGCTGCTGCGCAGTCGACCACAACCGCCAGAAGCACGACGACAACCACTGTGCGCACCACATCCACAACCACAACCACCGCCAAGCCCAAGTCCAAGTCCTTTGGCTATCTGCATCGCAGCCTTCCCGAGCGACAGTGGATGCAGGACAATGGCGTGCTGGTCACGACGCGAATCAGCAGCAGCGTCAGCAGCAGCAGCAGCGGTAGCAGCAGCGGTGAAGCCGCAGCAACATCGACACGCAGGCCAACAACAACAACCACCACACAAACACCGAACCTTTTCCAAATCTATACACACGAACTACGCAAACAAATCGAATACTACTTACACATGCTACAGACACAACAACATGCCACCAAATTTCAACCAGAACAACAGCAACAGCAGTCACAACAACAACAGTCGATAGTCGAAATCCCCTTGGTTCAAAAAAGCCTTACAAATTATAGTGTAACCAGCAGCAGCAGCAGCACCAGCAACGGGGCAAAGCAACAGCCACCGAGCAACAAGGACGAGAATCAGAGACAGCAGCAGCAGCAGCAACAGGCGCAGCAGCAACTACAGGATGGGCTGCCCGATGAAGAGAACGAGGCGACTGCCGGCATTCAGAGCAATGAAGCGATTGAGCGGCAAAAACGTAAGTTCCCCACAACACCCACAGCAGCAACAAGTGCTGCGCAGAAATCAGCAACACCAGCAACACCAGCAACATCGGCAACATCAGCAAGACCCACACCAACCACCGCCAAACCGATAACCACATCATCATTTCTCGACGCGTACTTTAAAAAACTGCAAGCCTTGCATGACGCTGGATCGGCCAGCAGCAGCACCACCACCACCACCACCACCTCCGTGTCGTCGTCCGTCAGCTCCGCAACAAGCAGCAAGCAGCAGCATCCGCAGCAACAGCAGCAGCAGCAAGTGCAACAAATTGCGGATGGCAGTCACTTTCTGAAACGTACGCCCCATCGGAGTAGTCTTAAGGCATACAAAACTAGTAGTAGCAGTAGTAATAACAGCAGTAGTCAGACCCAGCAGCAGCAGCAGCAGCAGCAGCAGCAGTATGCGACAAACTACATTGGCGACACCACAAACAATCAGCCAGCGGTGTTGGACAACAGCGGCAGTGCGTCGAGCACCACGGAGACCGCCAAGAAACCCAAAATCAAGACACAAAAACTAATACGCCGCACACGAGTCATGCAAACGCAAACGCAAACGATCTGAGGATGTGGCAGACAACTCTGATACCCATTAGCATAAGCTACTCTACCTACTGATAGCCAGAAAGAAACACTGATCCCAGATCACAGATCCGATCCACAAAGCTGCTTGAGAAACCGAACCGAACATCCGAAAGAACCGAAGGCTCCCCATCCAACATCAAAAACAAGACCACACTCACAATACAACGCAACACGCATCACACACAATGTCAAACCGATTGATACTGAAACCGAAACTGAAATCGAAACCGTTACCGATTCGTTATCCTTGCGTGCGGTAAGCCCAAAACCAATCCAGCATTCAAGTCGGGTTCTTAACTCCCCCTAGTAGTCTAAAGCTTTGGCCTAGTGTACCGTAGAGCATGGATGCGCGATAGTTATAGCAGTATTATTATCTACCACGCTGCCTGGCCTCTAATCAAACTCAAACTTAATCCTGGTTGTCAGGGTCGACGCATCGAAGTGCAAGTGCTAAACTCATGCGTGACGGTCCATTTAGCTGTAATATGGATTACCCTCGTACTTTAAGCATTTGGCATCTGGCATTGCATCGATCATATCTAATCCCGTAGCACGGAGTCGCCTTGGAGCGTTCCGAAAAGTAGTTCTTGAATCTTATCTTATTTTGGCATGACCCTAAGCGTAACTTAGACTCTCATTTCAGACCACCCGATTCGAAACGAAATCATTGTCTCCGAAAGGCGGGCACAGCTCGGTTAGGACATTCGCATTCACACATCCTACGCAGATCTCATAAAGCATGCTTGCAGAAATCTCTCATACCACCTATCTATCAATATCTGGCGACTTCGAGTTCGACGATCGCTGATTCTTGCCTTATTTGCGCGGTTTAGTTCTCGGCCTATTTTTTTTTTTTCCAAAATTGCATCGAACACTCGCCCCACACATTAAAAAACTATAAAATCGAACTAGAAACCAAATTGGCATTGAAACATGCACACACATACCAGCATACAAACACACACGCTCCTTCTCTCACACCACCACACACGCATACACACTGTTTGAAGGCAAAACCGATCGAAACTACATCAGAACATCTTTAACTGTAGCAATTAAGTATTCTATTTGATCAACAAGAGTGGCATGGAATCAAGAACGCATTCTGCATACTAAAACTAAGACAGCAAAATGGCAAGAGTGAAACAGAGTAATTTGGCAAGTGGAAACGCATGGAATGGAACACACGCACATACCACACAACCACAACCACCCACACAATTCAAAATGGCCGGCGTCTGCAAAAAATATATATTTATCTAATGCATACGAAATAAAACTTCCCAAATTAGCTCATTGTTTTTGCACGCCCCACGAGAATTGTATGCTACCACAATCACTAATTTCCTGCGTTTTTCTCTCTTTCTTCCTCGCTTCCGTTTCGTTACCGCATTCCGCATCCGGCATCCGCAGTGGTTAACTGGAAGCTGTTTCCGTTCTAGTGAAAGTGTGAAAATGCAGCCGCATTGGGGGAACGTTTGGAACTGGCACGCAGACGTCACTGCCATCGAAATTGGAAGAAGTGTTTGCAGCTTAAAGTGTTTTTAGCTAGAATTTATTACTATTATACTCTGTACGAAACCCTATTGATTTGTTGTTAGTTCTAGCCGCAGCTAATTCTAATTTAAATGATTGCCTGTTTGCTGAGGGCAACGCAGCAGCCAGCAATGTTGTTATGTTCAGTACACGCATATATTATGTAATCTAATTTAATGCAAAATGCAAACAATTTTGTAAAATAGTACATATAATTCTGTAAAAACTTCATCTACACATGCACGCACTTTCGGCAGACAACCTAAATTATTTCTTGAGCCACAAATCAATCGAAAGGAAATTTAATAATAATCCCACTTTCCAATGTGATAAACATATATAATTTGTACACTCTACTTAACAAATATTTATCGTTTCCTGTTGGGAAAATGCTAGAAAGGTGGAGAATCGATAATATACTTACCTTGCCGCACTTTGCCTGCAGAAAACTCAAATTATTCACTTCATTATTGTAATAAACTTGTTAGAAGCCTAAATTCTAAAAAAAAAAAAAAATCCATCACTCTACGTTTACCTAGCCTAATGCTCTTTTCATGCAGCAACAAAATGTAATAGCTAAGTTTTAGTTGTAGTTAACTGAACATCGTATAATAGATGAAACTGTAAATTTATCACACACACAAAAGAAACAAAAGCTAAGTTAAACAATAAATATACAAAAAAAGATTTGAATGTACGAAATGGTGTATTTCTGTGCTTCTATGCGAACTGTCATACCAAAGTGCCTGAAAGTATGCTATTAAATGTGACCAAGTATTACAATTGAGTACAAAGAAGTCCACAAGTTAAAAGCATAGGTGATAAAATATATTTGCAGCAAGTACAGTTCCTAATCACTATCTTAGAAAGTGACACAGCGCATTACCAAAGTTCCAATCACCGAAAAGTAGAAAACCTATTCAATACGAATGAAGAATGAAGGTAGGGCAATCTCCTGGCAAGTCCAGCATGTGGCCGGAAATTAGCCTAAGGGGCCTTTGTGCCGGCGGGCATTAGGTAGCGATTATAGGTGGCCAGGTTCTTGACCAAGGCGGCCACGGATAGCATGCACACCATTCCGGCGGGCATCAGTTTTCCGGATCGGTTCCAGCGGGCGCCCATCAGCCCGGCCAGGAACAGGGAGGTGCCCAACTGGAGCAGGGGACGAGGCGTGTCCTGGGAGTTGAGGTGGGCGCCATAGCCGAGCAGGGCTCCGAAGGCCAGACCAGCACCCAGCGAGGGAATGGAACCTGGAATGCAGGGCGTTGCACAATCGGACATGACCACGGTCAGGGGGCTGGTCACTTACCCGCCTTGGCGTATCCCATGATTCCTCCGGCGGCGACCGTGGCTGCGTACACATATCCGAACCAATCCACCGGCATTTCGATTTATTTTGATTAAATTTCGGGGTAACCTTTGTTTTGGTGAGAAGTGGAGGTGTTAGTATGACCCTTCCTGCCTTAGTAGAAAGAAGATCCGCTCCGCAGTGCACGAAATTCAGACATCTGGCAGCACCGTTTCGCGGTCATTTTGAATTAAATATGTGCAACGAACTTCCTAATCAGAATATTTATTTCAATGTTTAGAACGCTTCTATTCGAAATATTCATTGCAATGTTTAGAAAGTTTGTTGGGCAAATATAAGTTAGTTTACTAATGTATGCATTACAAAAAGAGCGATGGTTCCTCTAATTTAAAAAGCCATTCAATACATTTATGTTTTTTTTAGATTTATTGCATTTCTGTCTGGAATTTTATTTCAAATTCGTAGCCAACATGTTCGTGAATTTTACAATAGACGACGGTGACGGTGTACACGGCGAACCACTCGCCCCTGACCACCACCTCCATTCTGATTACTCTGGTTGGCCTGACGCCTCTCGCGGCGGAGCTGACGCCTCAGCCGGCGCAGCCGACGCCTGAGCCTAATCACTTCCTGGCTGCTGCTGGATCCACTGTCACTGGGCGATGTGGGCGTAGCTGGTGATGTCGAGGAAGCGGGCGCATCAGGAGTAGCTGGCGAGGACGGTGTTCCAGTCGCTGGAGTTGGCGAGGTCGGTGTACCAGCAGCTGGGGATGCTGAAGGTGGTGTTCCAGTCGCTGGGGATGGTGAGGGCGGTGTTCCAGTCGCTGGAGGTGGCGAGGTTGGGGTTCCAGCCGGTGGAGATGACGCGGGTGGGGATCCTGCCGCAGGTGGAGAATCGGCGTAGGCAGTTGCTATTAGGGCCAAAAGCCCAAAGGCGATAACGAATTGGCAACGCATCTTCAGCTCAGTTTGTCACTAAATGGAGTACTGTGTGGATAGTGGTTTAAATCCGAGTATTTATAGGGATGATCCACTTGATTCGCTTTAATTGTCGAATCTGTGTTTGCTTTGAATGTTTTAGAGTACATTTTACGTTCTCGTCAAGACAAATAGATTAAACTCAATAAAAAGACGAGACTATCTTCTCTGTAAGCGCGAAAGCTGTTGATGGCTGTGGAAAGTTCTAATTCGTTAGTAATTAAACAAAACGGTTTTTTTTTGGATTGGCTGGCTGAACGTATTGTTAGCATGTGTGCAAACACGGTACATTGTTTATTAAATAGATGAATATGTATTGTTAAGCCTTTTGAACAGAAAGCCATATTTAAATAACCTCTAAGCTTAAATAAAGATTAAGATGGCATATTGTACATAAAGAATGAATTCTCACTAAAAGAAAACTTAGAACAAACTCCTATTTTTCACTTTCATTTGCAAGTTCCTAATCGATTAAGTTATCATCTGGAATTATGTCTGCACTTAGACCAGTTCCACTTGATCAACTAACTAGATCGGAAAATGATTTACTTAGGATTCTTCATTAGAGTATATAGTGTAGCCTTCTTCTTCTTTTCCAAGATGAAACCGAATATTGAATTTCTTTGTTTGACTAACAATTCGATCCAAATGATTTCACTTGTTTTTAAGGTGCCAAGTTACCAAGTCATAACTACGATTGTTGCTTTTGTGTATGCATTTATTTTTCAATTTGGACCATTTCATTGTTCGATCGGGTTAAGCCGATGGTTTATCCCCTACGTTGGCGCCTTCTTCCAGCACGACTCTGCTGGCGCCTTTCCTGCTGCCTCTCCCGGCGAATCTCCTGGCGCCTCTCCTGACGCCTCAGCCGCCGGAGCCTGCGAAGCCTGCGCCTCAGCCTGTCCACCTCCTCGCTGTCGGAGCTCGTGGAGGAGGAGGACGTGTCGCTGGACGTGGAGGGGGCCGTGGTTGTGGCAGTCGTCGATGAGGTGGAGGAAGTGGGCGAAGTGGAAGAAGAGCTGCTAGGAGTGGAGGACGAAGTAGACGTAGTGCTATTGCTGGACGGAGTTGAGGTGGAGGACGAAGAGCTGGGTGTCGAACTTGAGCTGGAAGTCGATGGAGTCGATGAATTGGAAGTGGGTGATGTGGAAGAGGACGAGTCGCTCGAGGATGAGTCGGTGCCACCATAAACGGTCGCCACGAGGACAACCAAACCAAAGGCCAGGACGAATTCGGGTCTCATCTTAAGCTCTGTCTGTTGAACACTGTACTCAAGTACTATACAGCATCCAGATCTGTGTCTGCTATTTATACGATCTATCTGGAGGGGTTTGGTCCAAAATCTCAATCTGTGCGTCGTCTTAGTTTGATCTTAACATGTGGCATTTGCGGCAGTGTTTTGTTGAACAAGGTGTGGAAAGTTCCTATGTTTGTCGAATCTACAACAGCAATGGAGCTTCTATTTGCGCAGTGTTATTTTTAGTGGATGTGCCAATACGGCTCAAGAAGAAAGTGCTTAACTTAGAGGATGTTTAATATAAGAACATTTAATATTAAGCAAATATTAAGTGCTCTATCACATTTATTGATGATTAAATCTTTCTTTGAATAATAATATGCTGCTTAAAAGAGAACACGAAGTGACTCTGCTTGCATTGTAGTATTCATTTTAGGAAAGCCAACTTGAAGGATTCTGGGTAGAATGGCCACTTTACCCTTCCTTATCTTACGAACTGATTGTTCCTATTGTATTTAGTTATTTTATTCAGAATAGTCCAATTACCTATTTTTGCTTAGTCACTTCTTAGTCAAAAACTATATTTGTCTAGTGCCTGTGCCGTAGATTGTTTCAGAAAATCAACAACTGCTTCAATGTTTAACTTCCCAACAATAACCTTTCCAGCTTTCCAGACGTTTTCAGCAAAACACTGGGCCACGTGCCAGATGCTAAGATGTAAACCACCCACGGATTGAGATTTTGGACCAAACCCCTCCAGATAGATCGTATAAATAGCAGACACAGATCTGGATGCTGTATAGTACTTGAGTACAGTGTTCAACAGACAGAGCTTAAGATGAGACCCGAATTCGTCCTGGCCTTTGGTTTGGTTGTCCTCGTGGCGACCGTTTATGGTGGCACCGACTCATCCTCGAGCGACTCGTCCTCTTCCACATCACCCACTTCCAATTCATCGACTCCATCGACTTCCAGCTCAAGTTCGACACCCAGCTCTTCGTCCTCCACCTCAACTCCGTCCAGCAATAGCACTACGTCTACTTCGTCCTCCACTCCTAGCAGCTCTTCTTCCACTTCGCCCACTTCCTCCACCTCATCGACGACTGCCACAACCACGGCCCCCTCCACGTCCAGCGACACGTCCTCCTCCTCCACGAGCTCCGACAGCGAGGAGGTGGACAGGCTGAGGCGCAGGCTTCGCAGGCTCCGGCGGCTGAGGCGTCAGGAGAGGCGCCAGGAGATTCGCCGGGAGAGGCAGCAGGAAAGGCGCCAGCAGAGTCGTGCTGGAAGAAGGCGCCAACGTAGGGGATAAACCATCGGCTTAACCCGATCGAACAATGAAATGGTCCAAATTGAAAAATAAATGCATACACAAAAGCAACAATCGTAGTTATGACTTGGTAACTTGGCACCTTAAAAACAAGTGAAATCATTTGGATCGAATTGTTAGTCAAACAAAGAAATTCAATATTCGGTTTCATCTTGGAAAAGAAGAAGAAGGCTACACTATATACTCTAATGAAGAATCCTAAGTAAATCATTTTCCGATCTAGTTAGTTGATCAAGTGGAACTGGTCTAAGTGCAGACATAATTCCAGATGATAACTTAATCGATTAGGAACTTGCAAATGAAAGTGAAAAATAGGAGTTTGTTCTAAGTTTTCTTTTAGTGAGAATTCATTCTTTATGTACAATATGCCATCTTAATCTATATTTAAGCTTAGAGGTTATTTAAATATGGCTTTCTGTTCAAAAGGCTTAACAATACATATTCATCTATTTAATAAACAATGTACTGTGTTTGCACACATGCTAACAATACGTTCAGCCAGCCAATCCAAAAAAAACCGTTTTGCTTAGTTGCTAACTAATTGGAGATTTGTCATTTGTCCCTGGCTTTCTAGCCAGAGCATCACCTTCAGGTACGTCAACCCAACCGGCTGATCCACGCCCACTTCGCCTAGAGGCAGTGAATCCAGCAGAAGCCGTGAGATGACCAGGTAGCGTTGGGTCCAAGGACTTTGAGGCTCTCACGGACTTTCCTATTTAGCAGCTTATGGACTGACGATCTGTTGATATATTTTGTATGATTCTAATAGTACTGTGATCCGATAAAATATCTTTCAGATTGTAACGAAAGCTATCTTGTGCTCGTTTCGAATTTTTTTGGACTGAATCGTAAACACTTCGTGGAATTAATTATCTTTAGTTCTAAAGCCTCGTGAGTTTATTTCGAAACAAGGTCTCATATATGTTCTGCATACTTTCCGGGCGTTCTGTACTTTAGGAAATTCGTTACTACGATAGTATGAAGCCGAGTCACTAGTTCAGATAGAACCAAATGGAGTGAGAAAGCTATGCGAGCTAAGAAAGCTTGCTGGTACATGCTGTGATTCTGTGGAGGACTGAAAACATTTCTCTTATGGTGTCTTAAGGTATGCAACACAAAATTGCATTCACATTTATATCTAGGGTTTATATTGGTTTTTCATGTAACAATTTTATTTGCATTGAGTTACAATGTCATGTGAGTTGGGATTCCCATTTCAGCCCCGACGGCGCTGCTGGCGCTGGCGCTCCCTCCTCTCACGGCGTCTCTCCTGGCGTCTCTGACGACGTCGGTAGCGACGACGCCTCTCCTTGCGGTTCCGCTTGGATGACGAAGAGCTACTGCTGGAGCCGGAGGATGAGGAGTCGCTCGGGGAGGTGGACGTGGTGGGCGATGTGGAGGGCGAGGTTGTGGAAGGAGACGGATTAGTCGAGGATGAGCCAGTTGAGGTGCTGGGGCTGCCAGAGGTGGTTGATCCCGTACTTCCGGTGCTGCCAGTGGCCGTACTTCCGGTGCTGCCTGTACCCGTGCTTCCGGTGCTGCCAGTGCCCGTGCTACCGGTGCCCGTGCTCCCGGTGCTGCCAGTGCCCGTGCTACCGGTGCCCGTGCTCCCGGTGCTACCGGTGCCCGTGCTCCCGGTGCCCGTGCTCCCGGTCCCCGTAGTATCGGTGCCCGTGCTGCCGGTGCCTGTGGTATCGCCACCAGCATAAGCGGTCGCCAAGATGGCAATAAGACCAAAGGCCAGGACGAATTGGAATCGCATCTTTAGCTCCGTCCGTTGAACACTGTACTCAAGTACTGTACTTTCTCTGCATTTAATTAGGGTATTTATACGCATCACCCACGATTTTTTTGGTTCATTTTCAGACTGTGTGTTTGCTCCGAATCATCATCATTTGCCGCACGTGGCTTAGTAGGATATTCTTGAGACAATTTGGCCGATGACTATCGAAAATACATTTGTTTGAACAAGTCAACAATGGGGGAATTGTGGATTTGTTAGATCTAGTTTATTCTAAGCAAGTGTGCAAACACAGGCAGCTCGGGTATTGTTTTGAGTTCTACTGAATAGCTATTCAGCCATTCTAGCAGTGCTTTAGCACTCGGCCTTATTTAAATAACCGCAAAACAGATGCGTGTTTGGTTCATAGAGATTTTGAAGGATGTATAAAAATAATATAAGATAGCAATGCCTTGAACGCAGTGGAGTTCGAGTTTTACTAAGGTTCAAGAGATAGGCTTATGGCGGGATTTTGACTCTTTAATGGAAGAGGTTCGTGTGATTAAAGCTGAATTAATAATTACTGAACTACCATAAACAGTTCTAAGGAATCTATACAATCTTTCAAAATGATTTCGAAATCCAATTTCGAATCGAAGCGAAACGAAACGGTCACACTGCTTAACAGTCGCGCCGCGAGACGTTGCCACCCGGCTAATAAAATACCAACGTTGCCGCTCAGTGGTATTCCCGCCTCGGCCGTGCACTGGCCACACCAGCCACCGCCTTCGCTTCGCCGCCCGCCATCCAAATTCGATTCGTTGGTGTTTTTCGCTGCGCTGGTGTTCGTGTGTTCGCGTTGGCGCTGTCATCATCATATCGTATCGCATCGCTCCGCTCCGAAAACCGTGGCAATTGTCTGTTTTTTTACCTGCCAGCGAGTGCGTTTCAGTTGCCCGCCAACCGGCAGGAATCGCAAATTCACGTGCGCCACTCTCCAATTGGACGAGTGCCTTTAAAACAGTGCAACAAGTGGTTTTTACAATTCTTACCAGCATTCAGTTCAAAGTGCCTAACAAACACACGCACACACATACGTAACCTACCTGACCAGCGCGCATATGTGTGTGCATGAGTGTGAGTGATACAACAACAATACAATAGCAGCAACACAGCTACGAAAATAACTAACTGCTTTCGTCGCAGTTTTTCTGCAAGTGTATGGGTTAATTGCGCCGAAAAATGTTAATTAATTGAAGCCCAATTGGAAATCGCCAGTGGCAAGAAAAGCTGAAACTAAGATCTGAACGCAGATCTGGTGAGAAATCCCAAACGCGAGGATCTGTATCGCGTGTGTGTCAATCGGTTTAAATATAGATCAGATCACAAGTGCACTTAAACAAACAGAAGGGAACGAAACAAACAAGTGATTAACCGACAGGTAATTACAGCTGCTCTTCTTTTGCATATTTTGCGCGTTTTCTCTGCCAGATATTATTCGCTTCTCCTTTATTGTTTTACCTTTCTTTCGCTTCTAATAAGACTCTTCTTTTTATCGGTGTGGCTGGAGTTTCTTGTTTTGCCACCCATACAATCGCACAAATACCTGTACAGCACATACACTCACACGCGCACAGTTATTGGCTGATTGGAATGTGTGTGCTTTGTTGTTGCCGTTCTCAATACATATTTGTTGTCAACGGTTTCTGCTTATCAATTGGAAAGCACGAACACAGCTACACCTGCACTTCTTATTGGCTTGGGCAGCCCTCCTGTTGGATAACAATAATGAGTGGCAAATTCTGTTCGGCCTGGCGAAAAATAGTAATATGCACTCCTGGGAGGGAGCTGGCGCTTTTCATTTTCCATTTCCGCTGCACATTTGTACCTTTCTTTCTGTGTCAATCACCTGTTCTGCAGCGCTGACACTTTTCACATGCCAATCGGCGGCAAAAATCAGAGGCAGCAACAAACAAATTAAAACGTGTTATATATACCCTTAGTCCCGTCGAGGTGCCAACTTTTGATCGCCAACTTTTGATTCCCACCGAATTCCATTCGAAAAGTCCAACCAAATCCCATTGTGCTCAGAGTCTTATTTGCACTAATCCCATGCAAATTCCAATTGGCGCGTTCCCATACAGACCAACATCGCTAGATAGAAAATCGTCTGGCGATCTTACGGTAATTTGATTTTGTAGATTAGCTCTTGCTTTTAAATGAAAGATATATAGAGCAGATATATTATGATTATTTACTTTCGATTCGATGCTAAGTAGTAATTGTGGCTTAGCGAGTTTTCACTGTTTTCAGTCACCGAATCTGGCGGTTTCGAAATTCTCAGCTGGCAACACTGATGCCAATTCGCCGTGACGTGGACTCCTTCTTTCGCCGCACAGTCAGCTGGCTGAATTCGCCGGTGTTTATGTTGTGGGCGCAGGAAGCAGGAAACTGCCAGTTGATTTCAAACTTTCAAGCGGCGCGCAAGGACATGCCGCAAGAGTACGGAAGTCGCAGCTCCTAGGAACGGTAGCAACTCCTTCGTACGTGTTTTACTCGCTTGAGTCTGTGCTCCTCAATTATTCACGAAGCAAAACAAAGTTTATGGCTCTGCAACTGCCCGCCGTTGCCTCGAATATTTTCAACTAGTGCAAGGCGAGCTACAAAAACAATGCAATGGCATGGGACAAGTGTCGAGATAGCGAGTGAGACGCACATAGCGTGCAGGAAAGAGAGAGCGACAGTGGCAAAGTGCAAATGTATTAAATAAATAACGAAACGAAGCTGTACAGAGAGAAAAAAATCATGTTGATTATGAACCATCGTAGAGTAAAGTAAAAGTGGGCATGCGAAAGATTTTGAGTAGGGTAAACCCTTGTTTCTCTCAGTGTCATCTAATATGTGCCTGCGGTTTGGCTACTTTCTGCCCTGTCTTTTGCTTTTGGCCGGCTTTCTTGGCGCATTGCATAAGTGTTGGCCATTTCACCTCACTAACGCTCTCCCCTTCCTCCTCCTTCTACCCGCAGATAAGCAGCCAACGTGACGTACTCGGGCGGATTAATAATTGAGCAGATAGCGGATAGCAGAGAGCAGCTAGCAGATATCAGATAGCGAATAGCGGACACAGCAGGCCCAGCAATGGAGTCCATGGAGTACGAGATGGCACGCAACATGACGTTGCTCTTCTTCCTGGAGCGACTGCTGGACAAGGGCGAGCCCCGCACCGTCCACGACCTGTCCTGCCAATTCGGCAACAAGGAGTTCACCAAGGAGATGCGCCAAATCGCCGGTGGCAGTCAGTCGGGTAAGTTCGCACTAACTAAGCCAGCACTTAGTAACTACACTTCGCAACAAGCAAATCCATATAGCCAAAATGCAACTGAAATAAAAATGAAGAGGCCTGCTATATTGATTGAATTGAAAACAGCTCTCTTTAATCAAAAAACTGGATCGAATAAAGTCAAGGAAAGTGCGCTGAAAATGCCGTGGCATTCAATTCATGCTCTCATTTGAAATGTCGCCAGCCGAGCCTGGGAAATTGGAAACGTGTGCGGTGGAAAGCGGTAGTGTACAGTGGACATTGGACACTGAACGGTGGACACTCTTGTTCGGCTGCGGTACATACATATACAATACATATTTGTGCACCTGCGGGTTTGCGTTGTTCGTCACAGTCACAGTCGATGATTGTGTTGTTCATGTTGCCTTCGAGTGGTCGGCGTCCAAGTGCACATGTCATTGCCGTTTCCATTTCCATTTCCAATTGCAGTTTGCCGATTGCCAGTTGCCGCAGGGGAGTCAGTCAGTCAGGCCTCCTCATTTTCCATCTCCCGGCTGATCTCAATGCCAAAAACCACAAAAACATGCCAAGGGTTTATCGCCTTTCATTGCAGCCGCCAAGCTGCAATCGATAATGCTCCACCCTTGTGTTTTCCACAAGTGGTATGGATATATGGGTATGGGGGTGTTGGTTTACAACTGGTCTACGAAAAACAGGCAAAGATTCTCGAGATTCTCGACTTGTGTACACGTGTTGTACTTCCATTGACAAGTCGGCACATGGAAAACTCTGGCCATGCTGTTTATCAAAATGCACGGTTAACTAACGCGAGCGACTAAAAATAGACGCAACAAACAACTTTCGGTTTTTATAAATAGCTACCACTTAGTTGAGAGTTGGGAGTTGGGTGTTGGGTGCTGGGAAGGTGCAATGCACTTTCCCTCGAGGCGAAGATATGTGAACACATTTGTTTGATGTTCTCACTTGTGGAGAGGAGGGTTTTGAAAAAGAGCCACAGGAAATGGCACGCATTTGTTTACTCCGCACCTTGGGGATTTATAGCAAATCATTAAGCTACAGCGAATCATCATGAACTTGAGTTTTATGATAATGGTCTTATGACATCGCTAATTATAATAAAATTAAGGATGTACTGCATAATTTTTATAAGATTTTTGTCAGTATTTTGTGAATAAAATAAAAAGTAGTTGACCAAATGGGGAATGTCCTACCTTCCTGAACTCGCAGTGAAATTCCCTATCGAGTGGTATTCCCAGCTAGAAATGTTAGATTTCGACCATTTTTTGCAAAATTTGATGATGTAACCCCTTATAAAAAATGCGAAAAATGATCAAATTTTTTAATTCTGAAAATCGGCAGGAAAGTGATAGGGATCTTTAGTTTAAGTAAAAAGCTGCACAAAACGGTCATTACTTTCGCTGGGCGATTGTTTTTAGCCAAGTTATGAGCTAAGACCTGTTGGAGATTATCAACTTTTGGCCATAATCGTGTTTAAGACAAGAATTACCCATACTGCTCTTGCTTGTCACACTCTTCGACTTCGACTTGGCTAATTGCAACAAGAAAACAAACATTTAACAAAATGTTTATCACATTTGTTGATTTTTTAGCCATGTGCGTGACTCTGCCGCCAAGACAAATGGTGTTTACCTCGGGTGAGCAACATTTTCGCCGAAATACAATAGTTTAGTCTGTGACTTAAAGCGCTGGTTTTACTTTTGGCCCAGAACGCAATAGACAAGTTGGAGAAAGTTCAGGGAAATACGCGGCTAACACGCAAATCGCAGCTGGATTAGAAGAATAGACTGGGAAACTGAATTAATTGAATGGGAAATGTCAAGGTCTGGCTTATAAATAGAGAAGAGTGAGTTGCGCATTCCCGAAATTGGATGTTCCAAGTATGGAACCATCGAGCCAACGTTAAGCAGTTCCTTGGCCAATGGCATTTCGATCCATTTCGGCCACTAATCCCGGTTTTCATTCCACCCGGGACTGACCTAAAATCCCACAAACATATCTTATGCCTCTTCAATTTTGTCAACGTGTTGTTTGCCCAACTTATAAGCCGTTAAGGCCGATGGGTAGCATTTTGCACCCCCGCCCACAATAGTCGGCCATCCAAGTCAGCCATTATGTGGTTTTTGGCCAGGAACGGATTGGGGGATTGGGGGAGTGGCGGAAACTTTGTAATAGAAAAGTGTCGATTACGTGACAAAAATGTTCAATTGAAATTTCAATAAAATTGCATGATATTCTGGGGACTGAAGACCACATCCATTTGTTGCTTCAATAATAAATGGAGGTGTGTGTGTGCCACCATGCATATTCCCCAGCGATTGATGAGGGTTCTCTGGTGGGGAAACATCTCCGGGAAATTAACGTTGAAAGCAATTTTCTAGCCGGGCAGGAGGAGAAACTCGAACGGCGTTTATTGGGTTAGACAAACAGTTTTGGAGAGTTTGCTAAACTGAACTGAAACTCGTTAATGGCGAGCTTAAATTTCGCTGCTAATTTAACGGCCTGCCAGAAGTAAACACAACCATTTAGCCCAGTTTATCGTTTTGCCATTTTGACTTGCCAGCGGCTTTGAATAATTGCACACACACAAGCAGCTGGGAAAAATAGAAAAGGCATTCGCACCAAAAACAGGCCAAGCCTTTTGCGAAGGTTCGCAAATGTTTTTCTCTGTGTGGGTTTTTTAGTTTATTTTTTTTTTTCGCTTTGCGTAATCGATTGCCAAAGCAAACAAAACACACGGACAGGCAAAAGTTGTCAAAGCAAATGAAATAAATACTTAAGCTACACAGAAATCAATTTTGTAACTAATGGCTGAGTTGGTTTATTTCGCTATGCGAAAAGTAGAAAATCAAGATAGAGTGCTGTCTAAAATTCAATGGAATATAATCACAAAACCTAAGTTGAATAACATACTTAAATCTATTGATTATCAACTTTTAACCAAAAGTTGTATAGATTGCCTGATCGATCCGCCAGCTAATTTCGCTCGAACCTTTTGCGTTTTCGCCACGCATTTGAATTTCTGACATTGTCGTAAATTTAACGATTTTATGTCGAGCGAAGGAAATCCTTTAACGCCTGCCAGCCGTTGCTCCCAACCCCTTAACCCTTGAAACCCCCGGAAATCCACCAA
Organism: Drosophila melanogaster; assembly: GCF_000001215.4. NCBI lineage: Eukaryota > Metazoa > Arthropoda > Insecta > Diptera > Drosophilidae > Drosophila > Drosophila melanogaster. The sequence continues at coordinate 23,741,188 of NT_033778.4, read as the reverse complement.
GGAAATACCCCCGTTGAAGCTCCACATTTCCCGGCATTGCGTGTGTGCAGCCAAGGTCTTTATGCTTAAGTTGACTTTTGCTTTTTTCCCAAAGTAAATGGAACTCGCATTGATTTTTGACATTAATCGCAAAGGGCGAAACATTTTGTTTAAGGCGAAAGTGAGTGTGGCACTCATTATTTGCCAACTTTGTGCCATTTGTTTCTAATTGATCGCTAACCGTTTTGACAGCCAGGACGCTGTGATGAGGCGGCACTAATGAGTTCCTAATGAAGTCACGACCCTGGGAACGTTCTACATTGGAGGATGTGGCCCACAGAGTGAGTAACCCCAAGTGAGTCATAAAATCCGGAGTTTACGGCCAGGCATAACCCTTTACCTGGCTGCTCTCCACTTACATTTCGATTCACAACATCCCGGGGAAATGCTTTCATTTCGTTTCGTGTCTTTTCGTTTTACGTTTTCTTCAATAAGCGGCAAGGCATAAATATACATAAATTTATGGCCAGTGTCCTCGGTGCATTTGAAAATTGCCACCGCAAAAAATGTGTCCAAGTGGGTCGAGCCGTAAAATGCGGCAGAGTTGCGCCCCCCAAGAATCCCCAAATCCGTAACACCTGCTCCACATCCACTTTGGCGGTCGGCGGTCGGCAGGCGGCTGGCGGGTGTTGCCAAAGCAGTTTGCTTGCCAAGAATTGCGGCTAAGCACACAGCCGCAGACAAATACAAACACAAAATATTCAAATATTCAAATATTAGCCCGCCAAGTGGCCGAGTTGTCTATATATTTGAGCACATTACATTACATATTCTCGGGCTGGGCGTACGCCCTCGGTAAATATTAATATTGAAATGCCATGAACTTCGATTTGTTCCACAAATTTCAATTTCTCTAAGTAAACATAAAATTGAATTACGTTCGAAAGGATTTGCCGTTTTTTTTTCCGCTCTTCCGTATTTTGGGCGCTGCAAATTACTAGCCATTTGTCAGTTTTGTGGCTCATTTGGCAGCCGGGTATGGGGATGTTTGCCCAGGGATTACCCCGCGACTGACTAGCCAAATCCGTCGGCAATTCAGCTAGCTCATACCTTGCATATTGCCAGTCCGACTGGAGCAATCAGTGCTCTCGCTTCCTTATACGACTTTACAGCCAGCCGAGTTATGTCAAATGCAATCGAATTAATTCATGTCTGGCATCATGGAGCCAAATTCGAGTGACACGCAACAAAACCTCTGATCCATCCATCGCTGCGCGTTGTCTTGTCACGTCATATTACCCAAAACCAAACAATGCCGAGCACAACAGATGGCTATGTGGGCGGGGGGAGGGAGGGTGCTGCTGCTGGCACAATGGGACACATGGAGAATACTGCTCATCGCATTCCTACCAATTGCGGATGATGAGCTGGAGGTGGAGGTGGAGGTGGAGGTGGAAGCGGTACTGGAAGTGGTGGGTTGGGCTGTCTGGTCTGGTATGGATGCCCCGTTTTGGGAAGCCGCGGCGGCAACTATGAGTATGACCTGATTTATCAAATAAATGGTTCGCTAGCTCAGTCAGTCGTTTCCACGGCCTGAGTGCATTCACTTTTCATTCGGTTGGAGCTACACTGAGAACAAATAGGCAATTTGAATACTATGTTAAACAAATTCAGACGAACAATTAGGACTTATTATTACTCTTACAGATGCGAAAATGCATCTAATTAACATTGAGAATTACTTGTACTTGGTTTGTGTTACCTAGGTGATTTATCATTGAAATGAACACATTTATTCTCCCAGTGCAACATGAAAGTCAGAGCAGAGTTTGCCTCATTCATGCAATTGTAAACTAACTTTGAATCCAGAAACTTTAGCCAACTTTACAAACCAAATCAACAGCATAGAAGCAGGCAGCACAAAACACTCATGATTATTCATACGTAGACATCTCCATATGTACATGTGGCACATGCGGATGGATGTGAGCCACCCGTCATTTGATGGTTATGCGATTAAACAATGTTGTTAATTATGGGAATCCAGGCACATGCTTCCCGCTGATACAATAAGCACGAATCGTAGAAAAGTTTTCACAATCCAGTTGTTGAAGTCGGTAGTTGAAACTATCTAGTTGTTCCCGGGAATTAACCAACTATGCTACAATGAGTACTTAAGCATCTTGGCGCACTTTGCGAGTTGACAGATTGAAAGTAAATTAATTACGCTGGCGTATCTGCAACACTTTTACTGCATTAGCCACTCACTCGCAGCAGTGGGAGCAACCTCTAATGGCCACATAATTGTAATTGACATCTTTGCTCCGGCGATTGACAGGTCTGAAGAAGTTCCTCGCCCAGTACCCGGCCATATTTCTGGTTGACGGCGACTACGTCCAGGTGAACGCCTATCAGCACCACAACGCGGACGATGGCGGCTGCGGGGGCAAGCGGGACTACATCCAAGAGGCTAAAGACTACTTCAAGAACAAGATGCTGCAGTACGGAGCGGCTGCCGAGGTGCCCGTCCGCAGTCTCCTGGGCCACCGGTCGCAGGCGTCGCCCCAAGTGCGTCACATATCGGGTGAGTTTGAAACGAAAACGGACGGAGGTGTTCACAATCACGGCTGCCACTCAAAACTAATGGAGTAAATGCGAACCGACGGGAATTAAATCGATTATTATGAACAAAAGTAAAGTCTTTATTAACATTTAAAGTGGCAGCCTGGACTATGATTACTTATGCATCAAAAACGGCCATTAACCCCAATAATTTTCCACACAGGCCAGCACATCAAGGAGTTCACCGACTTCCTGATGAAGCACACGGACACCTTCAAGGTGACGGACGACTATGTGATGCTGGTGGGCTGCGAGAACATGACGGATCTGCCGGCGCGGGATCGCCTCCACCTGCCGCAGTCGAACATCGATACTCGAGGCACGCAGCAGATGCTGGACTTCTTTGCGCAGTGCATCGAGGTCAAGGGACCGTTGCTGGTGGACCAGTTGTTCCACCTGCTGACCACCAATTTCCCGCAGGACCAGTGGCTGCGCATGTTCAAGACGCCGGGCGACCTGAGCTCATTCCTCAAGCTCTTCGCCGACTGCTTCCACATACAGGCCAATCTAGTCACCCTGCTGCAGAAGCCCAAGCTCAGCGACACGCACATTCAGCAGGCACAGGCTCAAACCCGGGAGCAATTTAATGCGCTGAACAATAACAACAGTGCCAGCATTCGAAAGCAGGAGCCAACACCTGGAGGTGGAGGCGTTGGAGGTGTCAGCTCGGTGCAGCAGAGACTGCAGTCGCCGGCACTGCGGACTAATGGTCACACGAACAACAACAATGGGAGCAACGGCAGCAACAATAACAACAACAACAACAACAGCATTGCCTGCCCAAACTTCAAGCTAAATGCGCCCGTTTCGAATGTGATGGGTGGACAGAGCCAGGGGTTCGGGCAGCCCAAGTCGGAGCCCAGCTCTGGCTTTGACAGCTACGTGCCCATGTCGGAGCTGAAGCTGGAGAATCTGTGCGAGAACAACTATCCCAGTGCGAACACCTGCTACGGGCCCATTAATAACTCCAGCCAGCAGACGCAGCAAGTGCAAACGCAGCAGCAGCAGCAGCCGCAGCATGCGACACAGAATCCGGCGGAGCAGCGCTTGAATAGTGTTAACCAAACGCTGAAGCAACGCATCAACACCCTGGTTATACGGACTCTGGCCGAGAACCTGGAGAAGGACAAGCAATCGCTGGCCAACCAGCAGGGCGGGCCCATTTCCCCGCACGCCAGTCCCGTGCATTCCATAGCCAATTCGAGTTCGAACCAAAATGCCGGTAGTGCTGCAAATAACGCCAATAGCAACTCGAATGCGAATCCGAACAATGCCAACCACTCACCTAGTCATAGTTACTTTGTCGGCGACACCTGGAAGATAAAGGTGCTGCAGAACACCACGGTGATAGCGAATGTCAAGCAGTCGGTGTTTGTGACCGACATCATACTGAAGTATGCGGCCAAGAACGAGAGCATAGTGGTCTCCCTGGACTGCGAGGGCATTAACCTGGGCCTGAAGGGCGAGATCACCCTGATTGAGATTGGCACAACGCGGGGCGAAGCCTTCTTGTTCGACGTGCAGTCCTGCCCGGCGATGGTAACCGATGGCGGATTGAAGACCGTGTTGGAGCACGACCAGGTGATCAAGGTTATACACGACTGCCGCAACGACGCTGCCAACCTTTATCTGCAATTCGGCATCCTGCTGCGGAATGTGTTCGACACCCAGGCCGCACATGCCATCTTGCAGTATCAGGAGAGCGGCAAGCAGGTCTACAAGGCCAAGTACATATCGTTAAACTCGCTGTGCGAGCAGTACAACGCTCCCTGCAACCCGATCAAGGATCAGTTGAAGCAGATCTACCGCAGGGACCAGAAGTTCTGGGCGAAGAGACCCCTCACACGCGAAATGATGCTGTACGCAGCGGGCGATGTCCTGGTGCTCATCCACGATCAGCTATTCGGCAACCTGGCGCGGCAGATCAAGCCAGAGAATCGGGCTCTCTTCTCAGAGCTGTGCACCGAGCAAATACTCATGCAGATCAAACCCAACGAGGTCAAGATACGCAAGAAGCAGCGCAAGGTCAGCACCGAGGTGTCCGATCTCAAACAGAAGCTGGCCCAGACCAGCAAGAGCATTGTGCTCTCCAATCGCGAGATACGCTTGCTGCGGTTAGTAGTGATGTACATTTTAATTTGACTCATGTTAATCGAAGTTGTTCATAACTTACAGGTATATGGATCTGACAGAGGACGAGAAAGAGCGCCTCAAGGGCTACTACAAGGTGGCGAAGAAGCTGGAGAAGATGGAGTCCGCCGGCAATCCCAGCAAGTGGGTTCTATCGATTTCAAATCAAATAGCTATCCAACTGACAACTCTATTTGTACTTCCAGAGATCAAAGTGACTCCGAGGATGAACAAGAGCCGAACGAGAACGACGCCTTTCCCAGTTTGGATTCGGTGCCCTCGGACAACTCGCTTTCGGGCACATTTTCGCCACGCTTCAGTTCAGAGCCACCCAGCCTGACTGAATCCATGCAAATGCTGGAAGAGATTCTCCAGAACAAGTCAATGGATCGCATAGCCCGTATTGACAAGCTGGAGGCCATTCTGACGACTGCCACCTCGCTGCCATGTGAACAAGTTAGTAATGAATTTGAATAGTTGGTTACACCTCCTTTAATGCCTTTTTATTTCTGCAGATTATAGCTTCTAATTCTATGCAAGAGCAATTAGGTTCGAGCATTGCGACCACCGAGAATCTACAGATTATACGCGAGAAATCCAAAAAGTTAGTGCTGAATATTGGAATATTGGTCTCTATATATAATAACTCATTAAATGTAATGCTTTCAGCATTAAGAACTGCAATTGCCAGGGCGAGCGGAGTGTGACGCCCATTATGCGAACGACTGACAAGCGCGTGGTGAAGCTCGTGGACGCCGAATCGCAGACACTGAGCACCGGCGACGTGGTCATCACCAAGATATTCTTCCAGGACGAGCACGAGCGAGCCAAGGAGGCGGCCCTGCTGAGCAACTCGCCCGCGAAGCGTGTGTCTCCCACATAAACATTTCGACCTTCGTACTATGATGATTCCTAACAAACAAAGCGCAGACACACTACGTATTATTATTTTGTTTTACAGTTGAGGGGCTTGGCCTTGGGTCCCTCGACGCTTAACGACTTTGCAATAACTTTCATACCAATTGAGAAGCAATATATTTTGTGCCTAGATGTTGAACATTGCAATAACAATTATATATGATCTAGCAATTGTTAACTACTCGCCCCGCCCCCGGCCCCCAATCCTTTTATATAACAATCGACAAATCGTGGCAATGCAATCTTACCGAATCCCTCTTCTCAGAAAATGTCTACGGACCTGAGATTCTGAGTGGAGTTCGATGAGCAGCTCCAAACAAAACTAAAATTAAATCTGCGTTGGACCAATGTGTATTAAATCGTAAAGAAATTATTAAATGCAGTTTTCTAGAGGTTTCCTAATATCTTTGTCGCCATATCGGAAGAGAACTTATTGTATTTTAACCATAATATTTTATAAACCGAATCGATTATTCAACTCAATTTAAGTTTAACCAAACAATCTTCTTAATTAATATCCAATTGTGTAGTCAATCTAAGTAAATGAGGAGAACTAATTGTAATGAAAAGAATACTGAAATGGTACGATTATAAATTATATATCTAATTGAATAAACATGTATATACCAACATTACAGAGGACTTCCGCTTTTTTTTCGCTTTTCTTTATTAGACACCAAACACCAAGAAGATAAAAACACTAATAATTCTGTGCGCTTATGAGTAATACAAGATGAAGATCTCCAAGGAGCAGTCACAAAATTTTGGGTATCGCAGTTGGGCTGATCAATCACATAGAACAAGCGTTGTTAAATAGTAGTATAACTAACTATATAGTAAATAGTGTGTTTCAGCTGAGAAGAAATATTACACTTATTTGTTTTTCGTTTGAAATTCTGAAATGGTGCTCTCCTGTGGTTTCTTATTTATGCGTATTGTATTTATGCGATCATATTTCATTCAAGATTAGAATGGACATCAAAAATAGACGGATAAAAAATTTCCAACGGGAAATCGTTTGATTTAAAGTCACATGTACACTCTATTTGTTGTTAATTGTTAAACACACAATTTAAGCTGGATTAATATATTTACTTAATTCTAGAAAGAGCCAATGCTCGAAAATATGTACTTATGATTTGACCAAAAAACACTCAACATTAAAACATGCCTAGTTATTAATTTATCCAGCAATTGCATTGCCATCTTCAAAAACGTTAAATTCGTTCATATTTACTCACTTTGAACAGCCTTTTTTGAGCTCTTGTGTCTTAATAATATGCACTTATGACTTAAATAGTTTCACCTACAAGTTGCACTCGCCGTTCCATTTAGTTGCAAGAACATGTGGAGAGCGATTAATTTAGTCTAGTCTGTGTGAGGGGATGGGAAATTATACATAGGTGTTATATCTAGGCCAAATATATATACTTGTTCTATGTATTAGTTATTTGCAAAGGAATACATGTGCCTGTATATATATTCGGTAAAATCACATCTTTGAATTGCCACAGCTCGCTAGTTTTATGTACAATGGTATCTAACTCGCTTGATGGGCCTGAAAACAATTGGAGGTCTTACATAGCACTAGAGTCGTACCTATTTGCAGAAACCATTAACTCGGCATTTTCAGTTTACATACTAATTTTAATTCAATTACCAATAAATATTGCACAAATATGCTTAATCGAAATCGCTTTAATACTACAGATGGTCTGTAAACACTATTGACCCATCAAAATCTTGTGTATAGCAACCCATCAAAGCGTGGTACAACCTTAAGATTAAACATTGTGACTTAAGTATTTCGTTTGCATTTCACGCGAAACCTGCATCTCGACAAATATGTCAAATGTATCTACACGAATGCAAAAGGTACACTCGATTTGTTCATCAGTAAGATGTGCGTACCTCCGCTCAACAAAGGTTTCAACTTGGAAATGGAAGTTAGCAAACAAGGACCAATAAAGCGTTTAAAGATGCCATAGCAAGATGCCCTGTAGCAAGTGTATTTTAAATTCGTATATTGCCGATTAAATTCCAAGCTCGGCTTATTGTGTATATAGTTGACTTTTGACCTCGTGTCAGCCAAGACGGGTGTCATTTGCATTACCAACGACATTGAATGCCTTACAAATATTTTAGATGCGATACACACATTACAGTCATTGATTAGTTGATTTAAATACTATCAAAATAGACATTTATACCTATTATCTCTCCATCAAAAGCTCGACCATTTTGAATCACCATCGTTTTCTGTCCGAAACACTAAACTCAGGATAATAATTGTAATCAGGGACAAAAAAGAGATCATAAACGGATGAAGGAGTAAAACAAAAAACATGGGTGGTTTAATTAAAATAAAGTTGTATTTATTGCGCTAAAATAATTAAACAAAACATAATACATATGTACAGTGATTATTGCTTGCACATTCACGAAAGGGAAACAGACAGAAGGTTTGGCTTTTGAGTTCAGCTCAATTTGGGAATTATTTTCCATTCTTGCATTGTGGCTGCATACGTGATTAATTGGCGTGTTGGCTAACCATAGACACAGACTATTGGTAATTGAGTAGTAAACGATTCACATTCATTTAATGGACACCGATATCGAATGGCTATTAATTGCTATCCATGTAGCTTAGCACACGCTCCATTTACTCCATCTTTTCGTTGTGTTCAAAACAGTATTTTCGCGGCTCTTCCTGCCTCTGGGATCGATCCTTCAGATACCGTTTCCGTTTCCGATTCGCCGAATTTCCGATGCGCTCTCTCAAAATAACAAAATGTTTTATGCATGTGTGGGTATGTGTGTGGTGAGTGGTTTTTGGGCGTGTATGTATATATATATACTCGTACGTATGTATGTTTATTCACTTAATGAGATCAAGTCATATAGCGCATTATCTCGCGCAGAGCATAGAGTAACTCGGCCTGATTACGGGCTTCCATTATCATCAGATTCACATGAACCTGCGGATATCACAGTTATCAGATAGAGGCGACTAATGGCTGGGGAAATTCCACTCACCTTTTCACTGTCCTGCAGCTCGACCAGCACACTATCGTAGTCCTTGGTGGTGATTCGCTCGGGGAAGCAGCAGGCTGTCTTAATAAACATTTTCAGGGGACGCACCAGGAGCTGGGTGTTCCAGGAATGTTTATAAAGTTAATTGGAAAATATGGAAAATACTTGGAACGGCCAAGAACTCAATGGCACAAGTGCTCTTCAAGGCATTCGACTATAAAGTTGCCTGTTTCACAATGTTGCAGACATCTTTGAAAGTGAATGACCATCATAATTGATTTCTTACCTGGTTCACTTCGCCATAGTCGTAGTCGTCGTGGCGAATGCCGTAGATGCACTGGATGTAGTTCCAAATGGCCCGCCGGAACTTGGACGTGTCCACATTCTTGATGCCGCCCATGGTGCAGTAGGTGAGATTGTAGGCCGCCCGAAACTTGGCGTCCAAGAAGATGCCCACATCGTTGTACAATCTGGAGAGTGAATGGAAATCCTACGCTCAGCGCAAATGGGACAATAGCCGCTGCTCATCACTCACCCGTCCACTAGCGAGTAGCCGTGATCCTCCCAAGAGTAGTCCTGGATGCGAAACGTGTTGATGCTCTCGGTGCCGCGCCGGGCAAAGTCCTGGTAAATGAAGTTGGCATCGTCCACGTAGTGCGACAGGTTGGTGGGCACGCCCACAGCCGCCTCCGGAGTCACGGCCGCCAGCTCCGCCGTCTGCTGCTCCACCTTCTGGAAGCGGCTGCTCAGCTCCGCCTCGCTGCACTCGTCCTGCTTCTGGGACAGGACCTTCATGCGCTCCATTAGCGTCTCCACACTGATGCCGTGCTGCTGCGGCAGCTGCTGCGCCGTGGCTGCCAATCAATCAAGTTAGTCAAGGAGTAGCAGGGAGTACACCAAAGTTTATACCAATATGGTAGAATTTACAACAATTGAGATTCCTTTGGCACCACAGATTTCTCTCTGTGTGTACTCACCCAAATATCCGTTAAGGGTCGTTGCATCGGGTCCATCCGCAACCGCATTTGCCGAGTCCGGTGGAGCTCCTCCATTACTGCTCGCTGCGGTCTGGCTGTCGTAATCCGGATTTGCATTGTTGAGCGAGATCTCCGCCAGCACTGGCTTCCCCTTCTGCGGCTCCGTCGGCGAGGTGGGAGTGATGAGAATGGTGGGTGCGAGGGCCGCCACTGCTGCGGGCGGACTCTTCAGCTTGGGACTGGACAGCCCGTCCAGCTTTTGTGTGAGGCCGCAGGAGAACACAAAGGAGGACAGCGAGTGGAAGTGCGAGAGCAGGACCATGGCGTGCACCACCTCCGACAGCGACCAGCTGTTCTTCCCCTTGGTGAGCCGCTGTAAGAGCACAAAGTTTTCATTCCACGCTTGCCCCAGCCAAATCCGCTCGGCGGAGTACCCACCTCGATATGCTCCTTGCGCAGCAGCCAGGGCCGATGGGCTAATATTTTATTGATATCGTATATGGCACGTAGTTTGGCGGGTATAAAGTCCAGGCCGCCCAGCCAGGCACTATCGCCGCCCTGGTTGATGAACTCCTTCTCGTAGCGCTTCACCAGATACGGACACTGATGGCGGGCAGCAGCCTAGAGATACCACAAACAGAGATACCATTTATTCCGGGTCGCAAGTTGCAGTTCGCGTCGTGTTAATTAAGATTTACTGAATAATAGCTGGCTAATGGCAGTTGCATATGTTTTCATTTAATCGCAAGTAATATGGATTATAATAATAAGATACATATAGACTTAAGCTTGATTTTATTCGCCTGAACTCCAACGCTTTGCTTGGCGAAATGAAGGCGTGAGAGTATTAGTATTGGTATTGGTTTCAGGTAACATTTTTCTAGGCATTACGTAATTGTTTTGATCTTCTCGCCTAACCTTGGCCCCCAACCTCCCGCACTTCGCGTTGTTAGTCGGCGTGACCCACAATCGAAAATCCCCCAGAGCGCGGGACCTGGGAGGGATCGCCTCCGAATGAGCCACCACCACTTGATTGGGTGCCAAGAATACGTGGACACCTATTTCGATCGCGGTGCGTGTGTGCGGCTGTGGCTGTTTTGTGATGTTTGTGTTGTTTGTGACCCAAAACAACACATTTTCGGGCATTCAGAGCAAAAGGCCCATTGTTTGCGACCGGTCTCCTATGTTTCATTTAGCTGTTTGTCATTAAGGAGACTTGGGCAGCCAGGCAGCGGAATCGTGGCATCATGGCATCATGGCATGCCCTGACAGGCCATCGTAAATCTTAAATAATTTTACATTCGCCGAGGCTCGAATCTAGACAAAGGCAGTGCCAGAATCCGCGCTGTTCTCTATGCGACTCTTGGGTGCACTTTCCCGCCAAATAAAATGTGAAATAGAAGCGAAAAACAGCCCGTGGAAAGCTGTCCCAATTGTAATGTGTTCATTATTCAACCCAGCGAACGTCGGCCAAAATGTCACCCACAGGCAGCAAATACTATACTTTTTATTGGCTTTACGATTATTGCACACGCACAACTTGGGCTATAAATTATACTCAGGGGCCAAGAAGCCAACTCATTTGCTCCGAATAGCACAGAACAACAATTGGAAAACTTGTGAAATAATTGATTAATGCGTTTCCTCACTATTCTAGCACTTCGATCTCCCAATTGCAGCTGGGAAAATCTAAAATGAATGTGCATCGACTGCGCAATGAAAGCATAAATCAATTTTAATTACACGTTTATCCCCACTCTTATTGCCGAAAGTGATTAGAATGGATCTTAATTATGATGGCGAGTGACTAATTCTTTGTTATTCTTTTTGATATGCCAACGAGTTAGTAAGGTAAGTCATTGAAAGATAGAAACTGAAACTTGGCTCTTGCAAATTCGATCTAAGAATTAGACTCTGTGCCCTGTTTTGCCTCATTTGAAAAGTGCATTCGGGCTCAGGTGGATTTGATTTCAACGAATACGCGAAATGCAGTTTGAAGGTTCCACACACCAGATGCACAGTACGTGCTGTGAATGGGTTTCCCAACAAAAGGTCGGACAGAACAATGCAAATGCGATCCAGCAGCAACGGATTCCCGATTCGCTGTTTAGAGCCGTATGCTCGCATTCACAGCAGGCCATGTTCTTCATTGGCCCAATCAATGGCTATTGTTTTGGGCCAGTTTGGCAGCGAAATAAATGTTGGGAATAGCAAACGGAAAATAGAGTGCGCTGAGCTCATGTCTGTATGCATTTCACTCGCCCCCATTCAGTTTGATGCTGAGCTCTTACTCACAATTATGGCCAAGTAGTATCTGTAATCGTTAGGCAGCGGACCATCGCCCTTCATAATGAAGTTCTGGGTGGCCAGGAAGTGATCGTGGAACTGGGGATGATATCCAATCACTTGGGTCACCTGGTCCAGGTCATCGAGCTCGTCCATGTCAAAGTCGGATGCTCCAGTTTGCGTTGCAGCGAAACACTGAAATAACCAAAGATAATACATTTATCAATATTTATCTTATATATGTTTGCAGGATTAAATCTAATTAAAATCACCCATATTCCGCCCATCAAAATACAAGCAAGTGAATGAGGAGGGGCCGTGGTAAATTAAATATATTTCTGTTTAGAACAGTTCAGTGCTCGGGAAATTATATCTGGGTAACGAGAGAGAGTTAATTAATATTCAAATTAATTTTACAGCAAACGCATTGCGTATACGAGACGTGTTGCATGCCATTTGCCAAAAGTGAAAGAAGCGGGCATGTGCAAATTAAATTCCATGCGAAAACTTTCGAAACTTCCTCCCTGCTCGGAGCAGAAATCATAATGTGAGAACAAGAATCAGAATGTTGTGCATGACTTGGCTTTCATGCCGCTTGCAGACTCCCATTTTGCCAAACTTGTCAGTTTTGGGCACCGATTGTGCCCGACCATCACGTATACGCACAGTTGGCATGAACATGGGTTCTGCGCAACTTTGGCTCTCAGCAACAGGCGTGCCAAAGTACTTCCATCCGAGCGTCTGAGCCCAAAGCCAACATAGCCGCATGAAGCTCTCTATGAGGCAATGCACTCATAATGAAATGCGGAATTTAATAAACTCGGACCAACGGGTACAACAATTGCTTGATGTTCTGCCGAGCTCTGCCAGATTTCTGGCACTCGCTTCCCGCCACCAATGGCTGGCTGGTGGCCATGGCTACCGTGGCTCGCAGCCCCCTTTTCAATAAAGATTTTAGCTGCAATCAGGACCTTTTTGCATCTGCAGGTGCACTAGACTTAAGCCTTTTCACGCAGTCAGGCCATTGACCATTGTAAAGCAGATTTTCCGCTCCATTCTCTAATAGAAATTTTCTTGGCTTTGGCTTATCGCACCAGCAGCACAAAAGGGCAGCGAAAAGGCGAAGAACAGCCAGCTGCACGGCCGTAAAATATTAATAATAGCTGGCATGTGCTCTTCCGATAACAGCTGGCCACCACGTCGTATGCTTAACGCACTCGACCGAGCTGCCGATTAAAGTAGGTAACTTAATACATTCCTAATTGATTGTTGGCCTGGCCCCGCCTCAGACCCGAAACTCTATGCTAATTGTGAATATCAGGTTTGACTCTAACCTTAGATGCCACCCACTCACATCGCAATCCAACCCAAACCGTGGGAGGTGATGAGCTGATGGATGCCGAGTGGGATGCACCCACACGCCCGCGTGTGAGTTTCATATTCATAAGCGGCTAACTGGACCGCTTATGCCGGTTATCGCAGCTCATTAGATGCCATCACTTGGCGTAATTAATTAATTCGAATGTCGCAGATCTGTCTTGTGGTAGCTGCCTCCTCGTGGGACACAAGACTTAACAAATGTCGAACACGCGTAAACAAGAGTAGCACCATTAGTCAAAGTGATTTATGCGTATGCATATCGAGAAACCGAAACTTTGTGTCCACCGAGTGGCGCTGGCCAATTTAAATCTGTCCAGTTACACTGGCTAATTAAAAGGGTGAGTCGCCGAGATATGCAAATGGCACTGCGTTGACATTTCCATCATTATGGGTTCTCTTTGTGAATCCATAAATACACAAATTGGCACACACTCACACCCACGCTGGCGGGCAAACCCGTTTGGAAAACAAAAACTAGTTTCTGTGACACACTACCGATTGCCAACCGCCGACCACCAACCACCGACCACCGACTGCCGACGAGCGACCCGATCCCAGTTTCAGTTTCAATTTTAGTTCCAGTTTCAATCCCAGTCCACTCCGGCAGCCAGCGGCTTTGAGCGCAGCTTAGGCCAAGTTTAATGGGCATGTACACTTATAGTGCATATCCATTTCTGAGCCCCCCATGCACACAATCACACACACACACACTACAGTCTGCGGTGTGTAGCATTGGCACGCAGCTTTTCCCTGCTTCTGCCTTTCCATCCCCTTTCCATAGCCTTTCCAGCCGCACTTCCCTCCACTGTCTCAGCCAAAAACCTGTTCGTCTGCCATGGCGTATACGTGATAATTGAATCGTGCCTCCCGTGCCTGTGGGTGCATCTACCAAAACCACCCACTCGTAGGCTCAAAAGTGTGTTAATCAAGGCACTCTGACCTCAAGACGTGGTCATGGTCTTTAGTTTTGGGTGCGATGTAGGTGTGGAGTAAACAGAATGCAGCATTACTTCAATTATTGCATGCATATGTAACAAGACACATTTGTGAACTAAAGATATGAGATACATAAAATATCAGTTATACTTTAAGAACCCAACCACCTTGATTATAAATTAGGCTAATTGAAGACTGCAAGAGCACGATCCATCTTCTTTCACTTGTACTTCTTCTGCTTCTGCGACTTTGTAAGACTACAAACCACCCGCTCAAAATCACCGGAAACGGATACACTTCAGCATGAATCATGAAGGCGCATAAAAACGAGTGAGAACGGGATGTTTTCAGCCGCCGAAAAGCAAAACATGGGGGCCAGTGGCCCCAATCAATCCGCTGCCGGCCGAAGACTTTCCGCGCCAACTGTTAACGTGCGAGATCATGGAGCGTGGCGATTAAATCAAAGATAATGCCTGCAGTGGGGCGTGAGAAGTGGGAGGTGTGCGAAGTGCTCACTGTACGGTGCGACTGGCAACTGCCAACTGGCAATTTGTATCTGCCGGATGCACAAACGAACGCAGCTCTTTACGCTCTTGGGCTTATGTTAATCGCGGCCAATTAATTGCTGTAAACTAATTCTGATTTCCTCCGCACTTGGCCAGCGCAAAGTAAGCCAAATTAATTAATTAGCATAATTAGACGCGGGAATAACAATAAATTAACTGTAGTTCCAGCTCCACCCAAATGAGTCTGCAAACTCATTGTCTTCTGCTTCCCGCAGAACACAAAACACAAAACACAAAATACAAAACACAAAACACAGAACGCGGTGAGTGTCAACACGGCCCCAAACAGATTAAAACAAAAGCTGGTAAACAGGCAAATAAATTAGCATAAATGGTAGAATGCCAGCGAGCGAGACGGCAGCAGTGCGCCGAAAGAGACGGCTAGATACGGCCAGATAGGGGGGCACCAAACAATAGGCGAGTAAACAAGTAAAGTGGAAAAAACGTCAGGTGTTATAGAAATGCAAACTGAAAACAATGACAGCAAACAAAATCTATGAAATACGAAAGTGCGAGGCGTGGAAAATACAATAAAATAATAAGCCTGAAAATACGCTCCACGAAACTCGGAAAAAGCTGAATTCGCTACATACGCTTTCAGCTTGTTCTTTCATATTCATTGCAAATGCAGCTGGAAGAATGGTTTCAGTTAAGAGTTAGAATGTGGCCAATACAGGTTGATAACAATAAATAAACACTTGAAAGATCGATCACAGTAGCTTTACCATGGCTGATTAGCATAACTAGTTAGTAGGTGTGTAAAGAAAGTGGACACAAGTTCTTCAGAACTATGGAAGTGAAGTGTAAAAGTGTGGACTAATGGAGGCTGCCTGCTTAAGCTCCTCCAAATGGGTCAATTACTATACTCCACCAGATGGAGCAGATCGGAATATAGCCGCCATATATGTAGCTTATCACCTGAGCACCTGAGCTCAACTTGTGTGCCGAGTGACTCGAGGACTGCTCACTTACACTGCTCACAAAACCAGGTGCTTGGCTGTGTGCGTAGATAAAGTGACTTGTCTAGACGTTATAAACTATTTTTCTGTAGTTCGTGACACACACACACACTCGCCCATCCATGAACGTGCCAGTATGGGTGATGTGTTTTTTTTTTTTGTTGCGAACTGCACTTACTGTGGGGCATACGTAATTAATCCGCAACTATCAACCAGGCATCGGCTGATTTATATGTGACTGAATATTGAAATGGGTGCAAATATCTCAAGATACTCCTGTACTCACATTGAAGTTCAAGACTTGCTGGCATAGATATAAGATATATGGATAAGATATCCCTGGATATCCCACCTTAGTACACATACATATATGTATGTACATAAGTGTGTACTTAAATCGCTTGTGCGTGTGTTTTTCTCGGTTCGCGTGGGAGGCGGCGGTACGTGTTATTCCAACCTCGGGTAGCTAAGTAAAAAATAAAAAAATAAAAGCTGTCTGGCACTCGAAGCGACACTTTGTCTGCTGATAAAGTGCAACAACACGGCCAACTGCTAAGCGGCAAATGGCAAATGGCAAACAATCATGACAAATTATGAGCTCTGTGTGTCTGTTTGTCTGCGCATTGTGTCTTTGTGCCAATTAATTTATATGGTATAGTTGCCCGACTCCAAGAGATAACGCCCTGCGATGGGAAACCCTTTGAACAATATTGCAAGGAATGCGAAACGCACAGATTGTTCAGCTAATATATGTACCATGGGTGAATGAACTCGCAAACAAAAGCCTAAAATTCTCAGAACTCTAAATTTAAATGCCTAATTTTAGCGAATAGTTTGCGGACATTTATAGACTCGTGCCAGCGATTTATGTGCAAAATACTATCTAGCAAATATATTAAATTAGCTTTAAATTCGATATAAAGTTGACATAACTTTTAAGGCTAAAGGCCGTGGTTTTTGATTCCAACTTCCGGCTGTGGAATTGGGCCACAGGGGAATATCATCAAAGTGCATTGCTGCATTCGTGCGCGATCTCAATCTCAATCACTCGCCCAGCCAGTCAATCACTCAATCAGCTCAATCAAGTCGCCCCTTTGCCACTCGGAACGAGGCGAAAGCCTTTTTGGACTACTGCCAGCGTGCGAATGGCGCACATCTGTTTGTTCTGATATTCGGGTGCTAGCTGAGTGACTGGCCCAAGCACCACCCACACCCACACCCACACCCACACCCACCCACTTGGCCCTCCCCCCAACACCCGCGCACACCACAAATTGTGTATTTTTATACAATTTATATTTTCATTGCGTAAATAAAATTCCTGTCGTGGCGCAGATGGCTGATGGCCGCGGGCTGTTTACGTTCGCTGTCATTGAGTATCGGGCATGATAATTGAAATTATTATTATTATTATTATTATTTCCACTTTGATTCACCAGTGCAGTGCAGTGCCTGATTAAAGTGCAGTCCCAGCCAGCAGGTTGTTCGACCTTTAAAGGCCACAAAGAGATCCTATGGCTTCCTTTGATGGGCTTAACTCTTGCTCTTGATTAACTTCAAATATGTAGTTGCTAATACGCATTGTTTTCGCGGCTAATCAAGCGGTTTGTTCACTTTTCAGCTACTCTAATTGAATTCATTCCGAGTCGCAATTACTCGACATTTGCATCTATTTCGCTGATTAGCTGACCTAGTTCGGCAATCGAGTTCGCCATGAAAACAAAGTGCCAGAGTCGCCAGCTTGGCGTTATCTATTTCATAGCTCTACCGGGTCTATGTCTACACACAGATCCATGTGAGAAATATCGCAGGCTTATCAGTTCTTATCGATGGGGTCTTTCGCAAAAAGTGCCCAGTCCTTTCTGCACACTCACTGCGCATTATAAAGTTGGCAACTCACTTCGGTTACCAACCTACCTACCACCTACTCACATTCCCAGCAACTGATTGTTGTTTTCCCTGCATTTTCCACATTTCCTGCATTTCCCATTTTTATAATTTTATCAGCATGTCTGCAAAAAGAATTTCAAACAAAAGCACGCATTTTTCAAATAACATCCCTTCATATTTGCACTGCGGTTTTAAGTTTTCCTACTCTGGCAAAAGTTAATTACGAAGCTGTGGAAAATGTGCGCCATTCGAAAACACAAAAGCACGTATTACATTTCAGCGTACGTATAGAGTGAAAATCATTTTTGACTGACCAGGCAAAAATATTACGCACCGAGTCTCGTTGGCATCGTTGTTGATTAAAATCTCAGTTTAATAATCACATCATATCATTCAACAGTTGCCACTTGAAACATAATATGCTGTCAATCAGGTTCTAAGTGCACGAGCTTGAGTTAATCACAAATTCGCTTAATAATGCTGCGATATGTGGTTAACATAAGCTTTAACTCAACTAAGCGCCATTTGGGTTAGAAAACCAAACACTCGGCTCTGAATTTGATGGAGACACTCTGCTAATCTTTCCCAGAAAGAGTTGGATAGGATAACTACTTACATCTAAACCACATGAACTTACATCTTGAGAGATTTGTCCCATATCCGCGTAGTAATCGACGGCGTAGTACATGAGTCTGGCGGAGGGATCGAGTCGAGTTGGATGTGGATGCGACGTGTGCTCGGATTCGGAATCAGAGGTCGCAGTCGATTGCAGTTGGTAGCTGCAGCTTCGATCGCAGTGAGAAAATAACCAGTTTTCGCCCGGCTCTTTGTTTATGGAGCCACGAAAGTGGAGCAGCCGCCAAACTGGAAATGCACCAAAGCAGGAGGCTCGTCCGCGGATCGTATAGTACCGAATCGAATCGTATCGTATCGTATCGTATCAGAGCGGATTGGATCGCTGGAGCTGGAGCTGGAGCCAAACCAGATTTTCTTAAACTGCTGCTTCTGATTGCGATGCTGGTCTGGTGTGGTCAGGCTAGGGTCTTCTTCTCTCTGCAGCCAGAGTCCACTATCACTATCAGCGGAATATCCGAGGTCGCGGATTGTGGTTCAAGCACTTGTAGGTGTAGCTCTGGATCCGCAGGACGTTCTTCTCGTCGGTGATGGCTATTCCCCGATTCGAGTGGCTAAAGCATTGGCAGTTGGAGCAGATGATGTTGGTCTGGTTTTTGGTTTTCATTTGTCGTTTTGAGCTGGCGACCCTTCCACTCTGCACGTGCTTGTGCTCCTCAGATGTTGCTAGCTGCGGATGAGAGAAACGATCTTCATTAATTACCATATCACACAGCTTCACAAAGCCCAAGCTCGCTTCCCACAGCAACAACTCGTTTGCGGTTCTCCGCCGCCTTCAATTAGCATTCAAATGCCAGTCAAAATATTCACTTTTCGTCGCTTTCTTTTTTTCAGCTTTTTCGGTTTGGGTTTTGGTTTTGTTTGAGCATTTCTTGTTGGCTCTACTGCCGTGTATTTAGCGGGCCTGCACAGACAGCGTAAAATCGCGCAATGCCAAAAATAAAAGGCAAACAACGGTCACAAAGCAAAACGCAGCACAAAAGTTGGTAAACAAACTGGGAGCTGCGAGTTGGGAACTCGGAACTGGCAACTGGGCAACTGGGCAACTGGATAACTGAGCACTGGGAATGGCCGAAACGGGTTCGCTCCTCTTCCTGGGGCAAGGTGAGATTTCGAAAAAAAATAATAATAATAAAAGAATGTGAAAAACAAAAAACAATAATGGAGCGGCGGGTGAATGTGAAACCGAAATTAATATCAACTGCAAACAGGGCATTTTTGGCAGGCTGGCGCAAAGTGACAAACAAATAGCCAACCGAAAGTGGGCAAAGATATGGGGGCTACAAAGAAACAAGCCTAACAATGGGCACAACAAGCCGAAACAAGGCATTCAGATACACACACATTTGGACTCAGATTCTCAGATACAGATTCAAATTCAGGTTCAGATACATTTACAGATACAGATACAGATACGGATACAAAGTCGGGGAAGTAAACAAACAAATGGAAAACAGATGATAGAGTTACAGGCCCGGATGATCTCTTGCGGTTTTTGGCCCCGCATCGAAGCCTCGTCATCGTCACCGTAGCCAGCAAGGCGAATCACACAAACGTGACTCTGACATTGTAGGCGGCTGCACTGGAATAACAAAATAGCAAATAGCCCACAAATCGGGAAAAACAATCGGCGACAAAGGCTGCTTTTGTAACCCAAGCCATTTGGCGCGCACTCGAATAACATAAACAGCGCTACAAAGTTTCCTATTAATAATTTTTTATTATCGACCACGTCACGAGCATACTAAACGCTTCGCCGATTCCCCAATCCCAATCCCAAACCCCATACCCATCCGAATCCCGCCAAGTCGCACGAATCGACTTCGAACAGCTGGCCAGTGGATTCGTTGACAGAGGTGGTCATGGTAAACATGGCCGAGACAATGTAGCTGCTTTTCGCTGGTTGGCCCAACTAATTAGCGAAAGTATTGAGCCAAGCCTCGGCCTGGTCCAGTCTACACCAGCACACTCCAGACAGGCGATGCACTGGCAGAATAAAGGGCGCACTTTCTTTCATTTTTCACACAGAGAAGGAGTAAGTACACTGTGTGCACTTTTTAATGTTTTCTTCTTCTTAACTGCATTGCAATGATAGGATCGCTAGAATGAGATGCCACTTACAGCACCCCGATTCATCTCAGTGTAGTCTTGAGTGTCTAGTTTACCGCCAGTTCCGAATCTCCGAATGGACGTATTTAATTTATCCACTCACACCAGCACTCCAATCGCTAGCTGTGCCATGGATGCGATGCTGTAAACGAACTCTGGCGTGTGGTGACATTGAACGGCATCCACAACACACAAACACACAACAAGTAAACAACGGCCGGGGCGTTGCCTATGTGCCGCCATGCGTATGAGCGTTATTATCACGTATACGTATGGTAAACATGGTAAACAGCATCTTCCCCGCCCACAGCGGCGGCAGCATGGGCGTGGCACCGTCGACGCTGATAATTAAATCTATTTCGCACTGTCTGTTTGAGCTTAAAGACTCCGATTGAACTTTGGAAAGTGAAAACTAGGGAAAATAAAAGAGAAAAGCGCTCCACGCTTCTACATATTGCATGTAACTGATTAGAGTTAGCTTGGATGTTCCAAAGTTTTTTCATTTGTTTTGTTAACTAGGGAAAAACAAACAAAAAATGCCCCCTTTTCGGAAAACTGTTGTTTTATGATTTAATGCAGTTTTTGGCCCTCGCTTTTGGAAACGAACTTTGTGAACAGCTGGATTTCGGAATTCATCAGCCAATTTTAACCAGACGTCATGGCGCGCTTTTGTGGTTTTGTTTTTCGACCAGACCCTGGCTTTTTGTTTTTAGCGTCATTCGATTCGAGTCACACCTCCTGTTTTCCGCGGACTTAATAAATCGTTGATTTATTTCTGCCGTCAATACATGGTTTAATTCTTATTTAAGCCTCTCACACACAAACAGCCCTAAGCTATGCCCTAAAAGTCATCTTTTGAGTATTTTCCAAAAAATTCGAAAATTGGTGAAGTTTCGCACCCATTTGGCGACCCATCCTACTCAAAATGTGCAACTACGACTGCTGCAAGTCCAGGTCGCCGATTGCCAAGCGAATGGCGGCCAGGAAGCTTCTGCAGATGGAGGAGGAGGAACGCCGGAAGCCCAAGCTGGTCATCCCGACGCCCCAGAGCCTCTTCTACCCCTTCGAGGAAGTCGAGGCCATGGCCAAGTACATCGTGAACGTTAGCCACATCAGGCCAAAGTACGGACTAATCTGCGGCAGCTTCCTGAGCGATATGGTCAGCTTGGTGGAGCAGCCGGTGGTCATTCCCTACGAGGACATACCCAACTTCCCCGACGGCATAGAGCCGGACTGCAGCTTCGTCTTGGGCACGGTCATGGGAGCGCCCATAATAGCGCTGGTCCACAGTTTCCACTCCTGCGACGGCTACAACCTGGCCACCTGTGCGCTGCCCGTCCGCGTGATGCAGTTGTGCGGGGTCAGGACCATCATGCTGACCTCTGAAGCAGCGGCCGTAGATCACGGATTCGCCCTGGGCGACATAATGCTTGTCCAGGACCACATCAATGTGGTGGGCATGATGCACCAGACGCCGCTAGAGGGTCCCAGTGATCCGCGCTTTGGCAGCCGCCGATTCTCGATGGTGAACGCATATGACAAGGACCTGCTGGAGAAGGCACTCGAGATTGGCAAGCGAATGGGCATCCAGAAGTTCCTGCACAGCGGCGTCTTAGCCTGCATGGGAGGTCCCATTCTCGGCACTGTGGCCGAGGAGCGAATGCTGCGGACAATGGAGGTCAGTGCCGTGGGCATGTCCCTGGTGCCCGAGGTTATAGCCGCCCACCACGGCGGCCTGAAGGTGCTCGCCTTTGTGGTTATCAGCAGGGCGGCCAGCGACAAGGAGAGCGAGGAGAGCGATAAGGACAAGGAGAAGGACACTGACAGGGACTCCAAGCAGGATAAGCGAGAGCAGGATTCCCAGGAGCCTGTCCCCCTCCCAAGACTGCAGGCCTGCTCCGATCTGATCGGCCGACTTATGTACTGCATGCACCTCGAGATCTGACGATCGAAAATAGACTTCTCGAAGCCCCATCCGACTTCTTCTGTTCGGATTCCTATTTTCGGTGCGGCCAGTGGTGCTGCCAACGCGGAAATAGCCACAGGTGCAGCTGTTGGCGCAATCTTCTCGGCGAAGAGTTGTCGCCTAGGGGGGAGGTTTCAAAATGTGTGATCTGAGATGGCCAAGTGGGAAGTGTGAGGTGTGAGGTGTGAGTTGTGAGGTGCGAGTGTGCCCGGTGTCACTCTGTCTAATGGACGCCCCAAATGGCCAGCCATCAAAAGTAGAGAGTGCAGAGTGCACACGGGCCGTATACGTAATTGTCCAATGCTCGGGCTCGGGCCAGCTGTAAAGTACATTTAATGGCAATTAGACGGCATAGAAAGCCGAGCTACTCTGTTGCACGTCTACTTGGCATAGTAGAGTAATGTATCAATTAATCGGCTAAGAGGCTTACGAGTCCGCGTTATCAGAACGTCGCTAAATGCCCTCCTCTGTTGGCCAGTGACAGTGGACGAGGCTCCCTGCGAGCCAACTTCCCGCAGATTAGCCTGTTTTGTAATGGCCATTACAAACTTGCACTGCCAGCGCTTCTTTGTTCGTCATTGTGGCTAATTTTATTATTCGCCATTGTGCGGCAGCTGCAGTAGCAGCGCGATGACGAACGGCGATTGCGCTGCTTATTGACGCTGATTGTTCAGATACAAGTGCATATATGCATGCATGTACATATGTATGTAGTGGGGGTATGTATATGTGGGCTATGGCGACCGCCACGAGCTGTTTGCCTTGCAATTTGCTATTCGCGCTCGTCGCTTTGCTTTCAGCTGTTTTCAGCTGTGCGATCATGCGGCTAGAAAGCTACATTTTCCCCGGCCTGCACCGATTTTTCGCCGATTTCCCCCGGTTTCTCGTCCGATCTCGTCCGATTTCGTCCGATTTCGACCGATTTCGACCGATTTCCCCGACTGAGATTTGGGCCTGCGGCACTACGCTAATGAGTTTTCAGCGGCCAGTTCGTTGACCCCGCTGCATAAACTCATATTGATTGCAACTTGCCACCGAATTGCAGTTCTGACTGCGATTCATGCGGCCAGTTCAGTGCACTGACATTATGCACAGTTTTATTTTGGGTGCCATGAGTGCGTGAGTAACGGTGTCAGCTGACTCGCAGATGCAGATCTGCATCACCAGATAGAAAGATGCAAAGATACAAACACATTCTGGCATTTCAATTGCCCTGGGTGCAACATCTGCCCGCTATTTTGGCAACTCAATTGTCAACAAGGATCTAATTCCGATCTTCGGCTGACGCAATCCAAATGGCAGGCAGATGCCGATAGGAGTGCTGATATTATGCTAATTATAATGCCACGGGCTAATTATAATGCCAACTGATGAAATATCCATACCATTAATTTAAGCTAAGTTGAAGCAAAGTTGTATTTAAAACTAATGTGATTCCATTAGTTTCTTGATAGATAAATCCAACCCCAATTATTCGGCTGCATGGGGAATTAGAATTTCGCACACAAAATTACTTTTGCATTGTAATTATTATTCGGTTGTAATGCAATTTGCCCACTTACATACAGAAATCCACAAATATTCGCACACAATTTGCAGAGCAGCGGCAGTAAATGAATAGAAATCTGAATTTGGCAGTTGCTATGGCTTTTCCAAAGAACTTCTAATCGTACTTGACCACCATAAACAATATTTGGCGATTAGATTTTTTATATATTCACTTGACTTAAGTCGGGCCAATCGCCATTTATTAGGCTACTGATATACTGATATGGATGGTGAGTTATGTGCGCTGTGAGGGAAATCCATTTGATTAGTTATTGAAACTCTTTTAATTAAGTCTTTACAATTATGGGTAAGTCAGAAAGTTTCCCACTTGGATTATGCTTGCAGTTAGCTGAAGAACATGCGTAAATACCCTTGAATCTGAAGCATGGGAAAACGGCATGGAAAATACTCAGTTTTGTTTGTGACTACTTGTAATAAGTAGGTAAAAGTAGAAGATTGCACAAATTAACGGCAAGCAAGCTTAACAGACTGCAGTTGCAATTGTGTTGCTGCTGCACTTGCTGCAGTTGTAGTGGCTGCTGCAGTTGCTGTTGCGAGTTCAGTCACCTCGTCTTGCGCCCATAGAAATGACTATGATTAAAGCAGCATTCGCGGATACAACAAACAACACAACTTTTAAACTATCCGCATTAAACATGAAATAATGTACTAAACTTTCAATTTACTTATTTGAATCTGTTCAAATAAGTGCTTAAATAAACTTTTATCGAATTACTGGAATCTGCGAAGCGTACAGCTGATCGAATTAATAATGGTAGTGGCCGCAGGTCATTGGAAGGACCATGACTGTTGTTTTTGTCGCAAAAGGACGAATTCGATTGAGTTTACAGACCGATTCAGTTGTTTCTGGCGCTCGAAAGCCGCTTAACTGATTGCAACATTGATGGAAGCACATATCAATTGCCCTCTCAGCCGATGGTTCAAGTGATTTCCCATCACACACTCGTACACCCAATCACTCAACACACATAAACACACACACAAGCACAAGCGGCAATCTTAATGCGCCTGGCAACAACTAAAAGACATCAACAACATCGCGAGCAACAGTTGTGCGAGTGCGAGTGCATGAGTATCTGTATCTGCGTGAGTATCTGTGTGGCGCGCGCCAGTGTGTAGAGTATCTGTGTGCGACGGCTACATAGCAACCGTTTATCATAATTGGCATTAACTGCCAGCCATTCCTCAATTCTTTTCGGCCCGTAGCATTACGTATACGCCGGGATGGCCGATGGCCTGGCATGGCGAAGAGAATTCATTGCCGAGCAGGGGCCTTAATTCGCAGGCTCAGTTCGTTTTCGTTCTTCTTGTTTGTCTGCGAATTACGCCCATGTCGGCGTACTTGATTGTTTCACCGCATGTATTGTACGAGTGTAACAATGGATAGTATCGTGTGTATGGCCGCAAGGACCATGTCATTTGCAGTGCCGAACATTTAACTCGAATGCTGCCCGACAAGCTGCCTAATTAGTGGATGGCCAACTCGAAATAGAACTGGAAAAAGCTGAAGCCGCGAGAAGCGGGTAATGGAAACCGTAAACAAACGCAGCCAGCAAAGTGAACAAATGCCCTCAGCAGTTTACCAAAAACCGCGTGCGAGGCTTCGCCTTCGCAGTGGGGCGGAAAGAGAGGGCGAAACGCTCGGCAAGCGAACACGCCGCCTAATTTAGATTCCCGTGCGGTAGGTCAAGTGCCAATTTCCTCAACTTGAAGTTGTGTGGCAGCAGCAAATCCAATACTGAACGAATTGAATCAGTGTGTCTTCCATTCGATTCTGTTTTCTGTATACGCATCTTGGCCCAGGAACCTGTTGCGCTGACTTGACAGCCCGTCAATCCGCAAAGTCCCTGGCACTGGCCAAAAAATGGGAAAACAGCCGGAATTGGCCAACAACCGCAGGTTTCACATGTGCAATCTGCCAAAGATTTGTGAGGATTTTGTGGGAAGCGATGCTGCAAACCCAATAGCATGAGCTTCTACTCCAGTCGAGAGTTGTGCACTGGGGAAGGGAATGGTTTCTCTATAGATTCAATAGAGAATTCAAATATTCAAAAATAGCCAGTTATTTATGTATGAAGACATTAAGTGGGGCACTGCAGATAAATGCGAGTGGCAACCTATGTTAGGGGAATACCAGCTTAAGGATATATTTTAACCAATTCTAAAGTGCATTTTGTTTCTTGCAGTGCCTTGGGTTTTTTTCCATTACGACAATCCCTAAGGAACATTCCATTTCATCGGAAAAGCCTCTTAGTAACAGTCCTGGCCTCAAAGGACATTTGCAAATGTATTGGGGAAAACTGGAGTACTGTATAGATGGAACCTTTCTTACTTACCCTTTGTTCGCCGGACTAACAGTCTCTACATTTGCTTGATAGCGATGTTTGTAATCTCCTTTAATTTCGGTTCATTTGCCCGAGGGGCACACAGCTACTTTCTTGTGGTGTTTGTCTTTACAATCGCAGATAGAGCGCTTCTTTCGCTCGCGTTTTTGATAACACAGAACATATATGATGTAGTAACTAATTGCTGGAAATCGGCGAAGGGCTCCGAAACTTAAGACACGAAAACTGTGGATAAAATGTATTGTTTTGATCAGAGGAAACGAAGAAAGTTGGTACTCGATTTTCGTCCGTTTTCGTTTATAATTTAATTTACGCGCTCACTAATTATGTAATGCCCTCTCCCCTAATACCCCGAAAAAACCGAAGAACCGATTGCATTTGGCGCGAAAATAGACAACGGCAAGCGCAGAGATAACAATAATAGTTTATATTTAAATTTGAACAACAACGGCGGTCAGCATCGTTTAATTTGTTTACGCGGCTCGAGCTCGTTATTATTCGACTATGAGGCCAATCTAATTTATGCTCCGCCGCCTTGTTGTTGTCTCAGTTTTGGGTTTGATTTGGTTTGGTTTGCTTTAGTGCCACTCTGACTGGGCTGCTTTGCAGGAGATTTCTGTAGTAATTTTCCATGCAATAACAATGATTTTCGCTTTTTTATTTTTCTCTATTTTTCTTATTTTTTTAATTTTTGGCGCTATCTACATTTCTTGTTTTGCGCCGCCTGCAGTTGCGTTTGAGCGCGTATCCCCCCGAGGGAAATGGAAATTACCAGAAGTAACAGAAGCAACAGAAGAAACGGAGGCGAGAACGAACCAAAGGGGAATAAAAATAAAAACGGTTATCCGATGTTTTCGGAGCTTCCTGATTTCCCGCGATCTTGCGCTGAGAGTGGGAGCAGATATCGGGCGTCTGTAGCGCGTCTGGATTTCCCGGTCTTCCGCTTTTCTAGCCGGACAACTGAACGCGGCCAGCGACAAACTTCAACTGAAGCAGCTCGACTCGAATCGAATCGCGGCGAAACGAAATGAAACGAATCGCAACGAAACGATACGAAACGAAACAGCTGGTATCGCAGCCCCAAAGCCCCACAGTGCAACAACAACAGCTGACGGGGGCGGAGAGCCGAAGAGAGTGCGCCACACTGCGCGAAAAGTCAAGCACTTAAATCACCAACTAATGCAATGCTAGTTATATGGCCTTTAACAGCGATTTCGTAGCTTAAAAGGATCTGCATGCAAGAAACTTATTTTCATTGTATCTAATTATACCTTTGCGTTTAATAATTTAAAGGAGAACTTCTTTAGATTTCAATTATTTGTTTTCTGTGTAAGCTTATTACGAGCAACGAGCGAGAGAGCAAGTGTGTGGGACAGAAAGAGCAGGCAAAGCAGCAACAGGCAGAGGCAGAAGCAGTCTGACCATTTTCCTGAGGGGCTGGGGGTGGGGAGAGTTGCTCTGTAGGCGCAGGAGAGACGGTCGCTATGACTCTTTGTTGCACCTACTTTGTTGCCGTTGCCAAGGGTGAGAGCTAAGCTGCATGCCGAATACGCTACACAAAACAAGATATAGAGACTGTCATATCCGAATTGTTGCTTTTTATAGTTTCTATAATCTATTTATTGAAACTTGTTACAAAAGCGTGCTAACGCACGAAAAGTAGGAGACATATTCCTTCTCAACCTTCTACTTTCTTCTGTAGCGTAGGGTACCCAACTAAACCAATACACCCCGTACAAATGTACAGTTCTTTTCTTCGCCCTGCCTCTCTGCTCCTCCAATTCTTTTTAGTTCAACATATGTGAGGAGCACATGGAGCGACAGCAACACAAACAGCAGCAGCAATAACAATAATAGCAACAATAGCAACAATAACAACAATAACAACAATGACAACGCAGCGACGACGCTCCAAATGATTGAACTTAAATGGCAGAGGCCTAGAAAGCAGGGTGTGCGTGTGTGCGTCGCAGTGTTTGTGGATGCAAATGTGTGCCCGGTTATCAACACTTTTTAGTCGCTAGCCCTCCTATCTCCAACCTACTCCCCCTTTGCCACGCCCCTTTCCCCCTCCCACATTCTATCACCATGCTAGGGCCCAACAAAATAGTCAGCATTTGCGGGCGTTCAAAGCTCAAAGCAAAAGCAAAGAGGCCACAGTCAGCCCTCTGTGTCGTGATCCAATATCTCTGTCCACAATAATCAGCACAAGAGGCGATAGTTTCGAACTCAAATGGGATTAATCCTCACTGGAATACAGCTCAAAACTGTTCGAAACTGCCAGCATGTAGGGATGTAGAGTCACTAAACTGAAAGCTTCTAGCAAGATATCAAATGGTTTTCAACAAAGCATGCTTTGCAAGCAAAAATGGCACTAGCAACTTTACGAACTTAGGTATTAACTACACTTTCACACAGTAGAACCTCCACTGTACCTGAAGCTCGGCAGAAAGACTTCGCAGAGCCATGGAACCCGCCTTGTTTACCCTACAGAGACTTTTTCCGGCTCGAGAGCCTCTGAACTGCCCCGCCTCCGTTTCTTCCGCCCATAGAGCGAGTATCATACGAACTGCAATAAGTGGCGGCGATAAATAAAGTACCCGTCCCCATTTTCATTTTATAGCCAGATCGTGAGACAATAAAATGCAAAGGCAATGAGTGCGCTGCTGGCAAGAGAAATTAATAAGCACTCGAGTGCAAAGTACTGCTCGCCGCTCGCCACTATCACTATCATAGGCCGAATGCTGTTGATTTGCATTACAGCGGCGGAGTGGGGGAAGTCGCTTATCAGCAATGGGAGCCACAGCAGCAGCGGGCTGATAGTGATAACAGCGCCGATACCGAAATACACACGTTGTGTCGGTGTGCGTGGCGTAGATTATTGTTATTATTGATTAATAAACAATTGTCTCACTCGCACAGAAAGTAGCTGAGGCTGTACGTATGTTGGTTTGTCTACACACATGGGTACATCTGTCGACTAAGGCGACGCGACCGATAAGGAGTGACCGATTTAGTTCTATAGTTCATGCGGAGATAGCCAACTCTTCGGACGCGATTGACCCACAAATATGGGGCGACAAACATGAAAACATATGCTTAAACTTATTTTGGTACGGGCCCCAAGAAAAAAGCACAGATCACTTAAATTAGTCAATATGCATGACTTGCCACATTACGCACGACTATCAGTATGTTTTATTATTTACAATTGTATAAACCTTTTAAATTATTTTATATTTAATTTGAATTACTCTCTCGAGCATGTTCTTTCTCCAGCGAAATGATGTATTCAAGCATATAAGCTTAATTAATGCTGGCATACATAATTAGTTTTGCTATCAAGGGACACACTTCAACATTTTTGCTAAAAAAAAGGGGAAACAAAGGATTATCAGAGTACAGAAAAATTTTACGGTAAAACTCCACTCATCTGTAGCAAAAATGTTTTTAAACAGATTTTTTTTGGAAAAAATGTAGCTGACAAAAATGGGTTATTGAATTCCAGTTCGCACGGATCCTCCGGCTAAATTCCTGTAAATCGCCGTGCACCTTTTTTCGCTACAGTTTTTCGCTTTTTGGATAATTGGTGGCATATCAGTGTTTCAGCTGGCTGACTGAACAGGTAAATGTCGGGAAAAAGCGACAACAGGGCCAACTATTTCGTGTTTTTCTTTTTCCGAGCAAACACGCTGCAGTGGACACAATAAATGAATCACGAAATGCGGAAAAAACACACAAGAGCGGGGCAGCGCCGGAAAATCGGGCAGCCATTCGCATCCGTGGGTTGACATTTAATTGCCCGGTGGGTCTGGGTGCGGGCCATTCCCCCGTCCAGAGTCCCGAGCCCTGGGTCCTGTGTCCTGCGTTCTGCGTTCTGCGTCCTGAAAAGGATGTGGGCTCGATGGTGGGTTAAGTGTGGTTGCGGCATGGCCACCATATCAGTTGTAACCCGATAAACGAGCTGCGTTTGCATGAGCACACCCTCGCCCGGCTTATGTTACCCCGTTTGCCTCTGGCAAATGCATCTCAGCGATGCGTTAAACCGCCAGAGCCACCCCAAAAACCACCCAAAGCCAGCAAAACCAGCCAAAGCACACGGACCACGACCGACTGTTTGCTATTGGGATGACGCCAGCGATGGACGTTAATCTGGCCAGCAAATTGGCCATGAGCTGATTGGTTTTGTACCTGTTGCGTATTCCCACCTGCAGTTCCGGTCCCCCGCCCCAAATGGGGCCCACCCATTTTGACCGAATAGAAGCGTTCGCCGTGTAGGAATTCTGCTAATTACTACATATATGTTATGGTTTAATCCACCCGCAGGCCTTACAACATCCAGCTGGCTAGGAAAAATGCAGCCATTCAAATTGTAAATACTCAGCAGGAACTAAAAGCAGTGGATGTGTTTCAAAATGCAATTGTCAAACTCATTGCTATTCAATAAAATTCAAGCAAATCCTCAAATAATGATATTTCTATTGTACTGTATTGAATCATTAACTCTTTTTGGCCAAATTATGAAGGTGAACCCTTAAATCAACCAAAAAATACGTATTTTGGCCAAAACAATCGATTTTATGGCCCAAATATTGAGTGTCATAGCTTGTTGAACTTGTATTCACATTCCTAATCGATTCCCATTCAAATTTGAAAATTTTAATTTTTGTCAATTTTTTGCAAATTTTAACGATGTAACCCCTTACAAAAAATGCAAAAAATGGCCAAAAATTTAATTATTGAAAATCGTCAAGATTGTGATTGGGATAGTTAGTTTGGATCATTAGGAGTCTAAAACAGTAATTTTTTTGAATGTGCGACTTTTTTTGGCCAAGTTATGAAGGTAGCCCTCCTTGGAAAACTCGTGTTTTGGCCACAATAATTTAGGTAGCAACCCAAATATACTTTAAAAATTAAATTACAAATATTTAAAAGCATTTTCAGCGTGATAAAATTAAATTTTCTTTTCTTGAAAACCAAGCAACAACCGGAAGCGGAAGACGCCACTGGTGCTCGCTGTTAGAACTACAAATTTAAATTGGGAAAATATCGATAGCATGCAAAATCCAGTTGGACTGCTATCGATGGGAGGCGCAACAGCTGATTTTGATAGTGCCGCCCTGGTTGTTTTTCGGTTCAAGTTGAATTTTAATTAATTTTCGCCGGTTATCACAGAAATGGCCCCGCCAAAGGCCGCCAGCCACCGTCCGGCGGTGCGGCGCAAGAAGTCGGGCACCCTGGTGGACTCCATCCTGGACAAGTACCTCAACGTGCGCTTCTTCAAGTATCTGCTCCTGGAGCCGGCCGCTCTGCCCATAGTTGGCCTCTTCGTGCTCCTGGCGGAGCTGGTCATCAACGTGGTGGTCATCCAGCGGGTGCCCTACACAGAGATCGACTGGGTGGCTTACATGCAGGAGTGCGAGGGCTTCCTGAACGGCACCACCAACTACAGTCTGTTGCGCGGTGAGTTTCTGCGCCGCTCCTGGTTTATTTTTGGCCACAGGTGACCCCATTCCGGTTGCGGAAACATATGCGTGCACCTGTTGTTCTTCGCATGATGTGGTTATAACGATATTTTAGGTTACCTTACTAAGGGGATAGCCTATTTCCAACTAGCTATATAGTTTATGCTCTTTTTTAGTTGGAATTCTTATAAAATTGATATTTCAGTTACTTTAAAGTTTGAAGTATTTTCAAAATCGAGGAGAGTAGTTTGACATATGGTTCAAATGTTTGAACACAGTTACCATCAAAGGTTAAACACAGAGATTTGGGGAGTTGGACGACATCAAATGCGGCACGAACTTTAGGCAACTGAAAATCGGAGCAGCGTGAGATTAAGACAAGTGAAGTTAGCCTCGCTTAAACGCAGAACTTGCCCGACTGACGGTCAATTTGGTTTATTCATCTCGAACCGAGTCGTATTTGGAATACACTCCCCCGGTTCCCGCCCGAACTTAGATTAGCAACAATAACGTGCGTTAACTTAGACACTAAAAAAACAGAATCGGCCATCGGGTTGCCAACGCCTGTCAGTTGAACATGGACTTGATCTTGCTTATGAAGCCTCCGCCTCCGCCGTCGCCTTGTCCGGATCCGGATCCGCCGCCTTCTTTCGCTTTGGTTTTCTCGTTGTCCGTCCACTGGTCTTTGCCTTCGCTTTTTTCTGCTCCTGGTCCTGGCTTGGAGGCTCCTGATCCGGCGGCTGCTGCACTGGCTTTAGCAGCTGCTCCCGCTCCTGGCTCCTCACTCGCTCCTGCGCTGCAACGAGAGATGGGGAAGGGGAGAGAAAGACGCCATCATTTAATAAAGCTCGCACATAGAACGCACGTATATTTCAACTACGAATTCAAGCTCCAAGTTACATTTAGAGATTGCATTGGTAGATCGGGAGATTATTTACGTTGCTTGCTTACTGCCGTCTTTGCGATTCGCGATTCCGTGGATCTGCCCGGGGGTGTCCTCCTCCAGCTCGGCGTACGCCTCGATCAGAGCCAGTCGCTTCTTGTCCAGCTTCTTTGCCGATGGCACCGTGATCTTGACGTGCACGTAATGATCGCCGTGTCCGTGGGCATTCACGCGTTTCAGACCCTTGCCGCGCAGCATGATCTTGTGGTGCGACGAGGTGCCCGGCTCCACGTTGATCCACTGATCCTCGTATACGCCCTGGACACGCACAGTGCCGCCCAGCACCGCCTGGGCCAGGGATATGGCCGCGTCCGTGTGCACATCGGCGCCCTCGCGCCGGAAGTAGTCGCTCCGCTCCACGCGGAACGTGACGAACAGCTCCTTGCTGCCCACCTGCATTCGCACCGTTTGCCCGTTCTCAATGCCAGCCGGCACCGGCACGGTGACCTTGCGGCGCTGGACCGTGCGGCCCTTGCCCTCGCACTCGCTGCACGGATACTTAATGTGCTGCCGCGTGCCCTGGCAGTAGCGGCAAGTGGAGCGCATTACGAAGGGCCCAGTGGACACCGTTTCGAAGCCGGTGCCGTTGCAGTACTGACAGCGACCTGGCTTGGTGCCCGGCTCGCACTTGGTGCCGGCGCACTTGGGGCACTGGTCCACCACGTTGACGTTGACATCCTTGTTAACGCCGCGCGCCGCCTGGGCAAAGGTCAGGTCCATGACCATCTCCTGGGCCTGGCCGAATCCGAACTTGGAGTCGGCGAAGTCGTCGAACGAGTTCGTTCGAAAGTTGCCCTCGCCGAAGATCTTGCGGAAGAGCTCCTCGGGGTCGATGCTCGAGCGGAACTGCCAGCTCTGCGAGAAACCCTCGGGGCCAAAGCCACCGGCTCCTCCGCCAGGGAATCCGCCGCCCTGGCGACCAATGTTTTCCGCCGTCTGGCCATAGGTGTCGTACTCACGGCGCTTCTGCTCGTCGCTGAGCACTTCGTAGGCCTCGGAGACCTCCTGGAACTTGCGGCCCGCATCCGGATCCTCCTTGTTCGTGTCCGGATGGTACTTCTTGGCCAGCTGGTAGTAGGCTTTCTTGATGTCCTTGCCGTTGGCGTTCTTGGCAACGCCCAGCGTGGCGTAGTAGTCCTTGGCCAGGAGGTCGCGCGTGGTGTGCAGGCGGCGCACTTGGGGTGCGTCTGCCCGGGTACTTCCGCTCCCGGCGCTGGAGAGGATTCGGTAGGAGGTCGCGCGTGGCGTGGAGAACGCGGCTGCCGCTAGGCAACGGCGCACCGCCGGCAGCTGCCGGAACACGAATAATTTTTTACACGAAATCATCATTTTTCCATAAAAGTATCA
Organism: Drosophila melanogaster; assembly: GCF_000001215.4. NCBI lineage: Eukaryota > Metazoa > Arthropoda > Insecta > Diptera > Drosophilidae > Drosophila > Drosophila melanogaster. The sequence goes on along the minus strand of NT_033778.4, from coordinate 23,707,135 downwards.
GATTTTCAGCTTTTCAACAACATGCCGTAACATCCATGCTGTCCTACGAATGTCTGTCTCTCTCTCTCTCACTCGCACTTGCTCAATGTGACCGCGTGCGTAGCGAGCGAAAATACCAACCGGCGTGAAAGCGAATGAAATATCGTTATATACCGTTAAAGTTAAAAAAGCCGTATATTAAATAAGTTAACTAAAGTTTTGCCTTTAAAATAAATATGAAGTGTAACTCAATGGATATAATAGTTTTCCCAGGCCCAAACAGACTGAAATAACTGCTTAGTGAATGAAAACAATGACTAATTGCATTCCTTCTATCTAATTTATGATAATTGAAATTCTTCGATTTTCGATTTCCTAGGCGACACAGGACCTCTTGTGTATCCAGCCGCCTTCGTGTACATCTACTCGGCTCTCTACTACGTCACGTCCCACGGAACGAACGTTCGCCTGGCGCAGTACATCTTCGCCGGGATCTACCTGCTCCAGCTGGCCCTGGTGCTGAGGCTGTACTCGAAGAGCAGAAAGGTGCCGCCGTATGTGCTAGTGCTCAGTGCCTTCACGTCGTATCGGATCCACTCGATATACGTGCTGCGACTGTTCAACGATCCGGTGGCAGTGCTGCTCCTCTATGCCGCACTCAATTTGTTCCTGGACAGAAGGTGGACCCTGGGTAGCACCTTCTTCAGCTTGGCGGTGGGCGTTAAGATGAACATCCTGCTGTTTGCGCCTGCGCTCTTGCTGTTCTACTTGGCCAACCTGGGACTTCTGCGGACGATCCTGCAGCTGGCTGTCTGCGGAGTGATACAACTGCTGCTGGGCGCTCCTTTCCTGCTCACCCATCCTGTGGAGTATCTGCGGGGCAGCTTTGATTTGGGACGCATCTTCGAGCACAAGTGGACGGTCAACTATCGCTTCCTGAGCAGAGATCTGTTCGAGAACCGCACCTTCCACGTTTCGCTTTTGGGCCTGCATCTGCTGCTCCTGCTGGCCTTCGCCAAGCCCACTTGGACCTTTTTCCAGAGCTACGTGCGCCTGCGCCGTATTGAGGATCAGCTGCAGCCGCAAATAGCCCAGCAGAACCTCGAGCTGAACGCGCAGAAAAGACCAAAGAAAGTGGAAAAGGACAAGGACAAGGACCAGAAGAAGTTTACAACCGAGCAGCAATCCTTCCTGAAGGCCTTCGAGAAGAGCCTGCAGAAGGCGTCTGGAGGAAAGGCCACTCCGGCACCCGCACAGGCGGAACCGGAACGCTATGGCATCCACTTCGATCGCTGCACCCAGCTGGCCCTGCTGCCGTTCTTCCTGTGCAACCTGGTGGGCGTGGCCTGCTCCCGATCCTTGCACTATCAGTTCTACGTCTGGTACTTCCACTCGCTACCCTATTTGGCCTGGTCGACGCCGTACTCGCTGGGCGTGCGCTGCCTGATCCTCGGACTGATTGAGTACTGCTGGAACACCTATCCCAGTACGAACTTCTCCAGCGCTGCCCTTCACTTCACCCACATCATACTGCTCGCTGGGGTGGCCAAGCAGCTTGTCCAGACCATGCGGATTAATAATGCGGCCAAGAGGGAGCAGCAGGAGCAACAGAAAAAGCTGCAGTAAAATGGTCTGAGTGCCACTTGTTAGCCATGAGTGCCACATATAAACCGTTTTGATTATGCCAAAAAAAAAATTGAATAAACAGTACATTAAACGAGTTAGTTTTTAGAGAATCAATCAAGGCAGCTTTAAAATGGAGTTACTTTTATTCGGGTACGTTAGTCTTTCGTATCTTTTGGCTCTGTACAGAGGGCGGGGAGTTGGTTACCAACTCGTCCCGCGATAGATGCAACCTACTATCTACATAAAATAACTTAAACAATGTCCGCTTAAAACTACAAGTGCAATAATGGTGCTGTGGCTCGAGGCTCCGCGTCAATCGCTGCCCACCGCCGTCGTGGGCGTGCGCATGCTGAGGGGCGTGGCTGCGGGCGCAGTCACTGCCGGGGGATGGGGATCAGAAGAGGAGGGAGCCGCATTCGTTGTCGTTGTTTCCTCCGCCGGCACACTGCTACTTCTCTGAATGCTAAAGAATCGCAGGAGCGTCGTCTCGCTGTTTCGCCTACTGGAAGTGGGCGTTTTTGGCTGGGATTGGGAATGGGAGTGCGAGGAGCTGCCAGCCGGCGTGCCACCGCCTCCGTCCGTATGGGAGATGCGTCTGCGGGGCGAGGCGTGTATCCTGGGACTGCACTCTGACTGCCGCAGACTCTGGAGGCGCGGGGATGCCAGCACATCGGCCTGCTGCTCCTCGCTGATCTTTTCGCTGAGCGTCACATGGGCCCTGCCACTCATCAGCTTCTGTTTGCGGATATTCGTCAGCCAGTCCACCTTCTCCTTCGCCTTCCGCTTGGGCGACATGATGCCCAGGTGCGGTGCCTCGCCATCCAGCACGTAATTGGGCAGGTTGGAGGTGGGCGAGTAGATGGCAGCGGAGATCGGCGGCGGATTAAGCGCGTCTGCAGCCACCGCTGCTGCTGCCGCTGACGTGGTTGGCGGGGAGGTGTACACATGGTTGACATTCTCACTCAAAGGGGAATGACTTGGTGTGCTGAGAAGCTTGTGCAGTGGTGAGACATCCTCCGCGGCAGAGTTCTCCTTTTGTCTCTTGCTCGGCGAGGCATCTTCCTCGTTTATGGACTGAAGTTGTATGTGCCTGCAAGCAGTTTCCTGGCTAGAAGGTCCAAAGAGCCGCCTTCCACGTGACTCCAGTGGCTTCGCCCGTTTCTGGGGCTGTTCTGTGGCTTCCGTCTCCTGGCCAGCTACGCCCAGCATTTCCAGGAACGAACGCTTGGTCGTCGTCTTTTCCACGGAACCTGGCGTCCTTTCATTTTGATCCATAAGGCGCTTCAGAGATCTTGGCGTGGACTCCAGATCTCGAAGATTGTACTTGTGATTTCCACTAGACGGACCAAATGCCTTCTTGCCGAACTCCCTGACGTAGGAGGCAGTTCCTCGGTACTTTTCCGCCCGCTCCGCCTCGCTGAGGCCATCCAGGTCGGGTCCAATCCGCCAGATTTTGTGACGCGCATCATCGCTGCACGTGACAATGGGGCAATCGTGGCTGGAGCCCCAGGCCACGCAGGTTACCTCCACCGTGTGTCCGGCCAGTGCAACGAGCGGCTCCTCGGCGTGGTCCAGGTTCCAGATGTAAGCCCGCTCGTCGCTGCTTCCGCTCAGCAGATACTTGCCGTCCGGGCTGAGGCAGGATTTGATGTAGAACGTGGAGTTAAGGAGTCCCTTGTAGCACGCCAGCGGGCGCTGCGAGTAGGAGGCCAGATTGTAGCAATAGATGGTGTTGTCCATGCAGTTGGCATACAGCCTCGTGCCTGACGCGTCCACAATGAGGTTGGTGAATCCACGGAAGGTGGAGCTGCCGGCATATGGCAGCTTGTGCCTGGGCAGTGGCTCCTTTTTGTAGGCTGTGTAGTTGCGCCGCAGGTCCCACACCTTGATGACTCCGTCACCGGCACCACAGGAGATCAACGTATCGTTGTCCTGGAAGGCCAAGCCAGTGATGCTGCTCGAGGTGGTTCCTCCGGCCATCTTGGGAGTGCGTGTGCGCTGCTTGCGCTGTGAGACTGGCGTGCCCGGTCCGCCCGTGTGACCGCTGTAGATGCAGTTGTCCACGCGTGACGTGAGGTCCATATTGAGATTGGCCCTGATGTCCCAGATGAGAATGGCGCCATCACGGCCGCCGGTGGCGAAGACAGCGGGATCGGTGCGCTTAAAGGCCGCCGACTTGACGGACCTTGTGTGACCCACATAGGAGTTCAGGCCGCGTATGCCGGAGCCCGCCACCTCCCACAGTCTGGCAGTGTGATCGCCCGAGGCGGAGACGAAGCGCATCTGGCCGGGTGCCCATTCCAGATCGAAAACGGCGTTGAAGTGGCACTGCGGGCCCACCAGGGACTGCTCCTCCGGCTGGTGGTTGCGCTGGGTGGTGTCCTGCAGCGTGATCTTGCCGTCCTCGTTGGCGATCGCCAGGATGTGCCGATAGCCATCGCAGTTGGCGAACTTGGCGGAGAAGATCGGCGGTTCCGGATTGAAGTCTGGGCAGTAGTTGGCCGGCGCGATGCCCCGCCAGCTGTCCTCCTTGGCCACGGAAAGGCGGCGCAGGGCGAAGTCGTAGGTCCTCTCATTGCCTAAAAAGAAAAACGAAAACCAGAGGAGAAACCATGAAAATAGTGCCGTGGCTTTGTTTTCCACGGAACTTCTGCACGATCAGCAGTTTCCAGTGGAGCAACTAGTCGGGTTTCTTCACCCCTTAGGCAATGCTCTGTGGTCAGGTGGCCGTGCAGGATGCACATTGACCAGATGGCCAGGAAAACCCATTGAAACCTTTTAAAAATCAACACCTTTGATCGCAGGAAATTCGAGCGCCAAAAGTGAGATTCTCCCGCCAAGCGAAAGACTCACCGTAGCCATGCTCCCTGGCCCGCAACTTGTTGTAAATGTTCATTGTGCACTCCTCTTGGCGGCTGCTGCTCGTAATCTGCGTTTTCAACTTTATTTCCTGCTATTTCCTCTGAAATAAATCAACCTTCGAGGCATCGAAAATATTTTTCAACGACGCAGCTGGACTCTTGGGCAGTGTGACCGTGCTCAGATGGGAAGTAAACGCATTCTGTTGCGAAAGACTGGAGAACCGCCAAAAGTGAAAATAATACTAGCCACGGAAGATTGATTCGTTTCAGTCTAACATTTGGTTGCTACAAGCAGCTGGTCTCACAGGCTGATATTTTGTTTTTGTTGCTGTTCGCTGAGTTGTTTTATGTTTAATCGAAGTTGCGCATAAATTTAGCTGCAAATTGTACGCAGTTCGCGGGCTTTAATGCAGCCAACCCCTTTCAGTTGCTTTCGCTAGCACTTCGATTTGCGGACACTGGTCATCAAGCACACATTACACCCATACACACACATACTTGGACTCAAGGACTCAAGGATTCGATTCAAGGACTGCAGCAACAACAAAAACAAAAACAGGTGAGCGCCAAATTGGATTTCTATTCTGGTTTCAAGGGGGCGGGCATCACACACAGCCTGTTGCAATCAATAACACCCAGAAGGTAAAGAAACCCTCCTGCTGCGAAAACGGAACACGCAAATGCAGGACAAACAGGAAAGCCAGGAGAAGAATGGCCCAACGAACTCAAGTACTCTGTGGTTTCGGCTGTAGCGCACTTCCGCACTCCACTGGCGTCCTTGGGGGACCCACACTCCGTTCCTTTGAAGGGATAGGCCTTCTTTTATTGCACTTCGCGTGACCTTAGCCATTTGGAGCAGTCCGTGTCCTGACACGGTTCTATTGCCGGGCGTTATCTAACTGGAACTGGCATTCACTTAGTTAAATTAGCAACCAGGGATGCCCTGCTCCAGATTAGGCTTAGTCACGACTTCTAGTTAATACCTATGTGTGTCTGAACTCTGTTGACCCGCCAGCGGTTTCCTCCCCCCAGCACTCCGTCACCCAACTAGCTCTGATCGGGACTCCTTGTTTGGACAGTTGGAAGCACTGCCGCATTTCCATTTCGGGCTCCAGCACGTACGCCGCGCCGTTAGAACGACCTTATAGATACGGTCAGAGGGGCGCAGTTGGTCATCCATTATTAATACGGCAGCATTCCTATATCTGTGTGTGGAAAGCAGCAAAGTTGTGGAGCAGCGGAGCTCTAACTTTGACTGTACATTAAATTCCTTATATCAAATTTATTCGTTTTATGTTGTGTTTACGATGATAACCCAATTCGAATTCCCCAGAATGTCTTATTATCGTTAGATTCCTGTTTTGTTTGTTAAAAGCTTGTGACGAACACTCGATAAGAAATTATTCGTTACAAATAAAGTTGTGCGTACATTAATCGTTTTGTTTTGTTCTTTAAATAGAAATGTGACTTATGTTAGTTGATTCCATTTATTAGTCTAAACAGACTTCAGTCCTACAGGACTCTCCTCCAATGTTTCAGTTCCCAGCACTATAGGTAAAAGTAATTGCATTTGAGTGACTCATTGTAGTTAAACGTAGGCCACACAGACTGTTTTATTGCCCACTTCACGTAAAGCACAAAGAAACACAGAAGCACAGCGAAGAAAGAACCAGGTTTCCTTTATCTAAAGATACGGCGCTGATGTACATGGCCCAATCATTCATGTTTTTATATCTCTGTCTATAATTCCCTTATCAATGCTTGCAACTGGAATCGGTGTAATATATGTGTGATATATAGTCGCGATGTCGGTGGCCGGGCTTCGACAATGTCTGCTGCTGTGGAGCGTCGACTACTGGAACTTGGAAGGTAAACCGCGGAGAAGAGCGGAGCTGATTTGCTTTTCAGTTGCCACCATTCAGTGTTCAGTTTTAAGTTTTCCTTGGTTGCTGAGTTGTTGCTCCGTTTTGTTTGCTCGTACTGCTCGTATTTCTTTGCCACAATGCTTTAGTCAATGAATATGCAGCGATAATAATGTCTGAATCTGAATTCCAATCCCACCCCTCCCATCCGCTTTAGTCATGGCGGACAATGTCTTCAAGTCGCACGATATCGGGCTGCGGGCGCAGAAGAAGATCCTCTCACGCATGGCCACAAAAAACATCGCCAAGACCTTCATCGATGGCACGACGGCGTCGCTGCTGGACAACCTCTACAGGCTCTGCAAGATGCACACGGGGAACAAGGCCAAGGCGGAGAAGCTGATCAAGAACATCATCAAGATTGTGATCAAGATCGGTGTGCTCCACCGGAACAATCAGTTCAGCGACGAGGAGCTGCAGAAGGCGGAGCTCTTTAAGAGAAAGTTTCAAGTGAGTCTTAAATGCTACTCCTTAACTACATGTTATTATGATTTTTTTTTGTTGCAGAACACGCAGCTGTCCATCATATCATTCTACGAAGTGGACTTCACGTTCGACCTGCCGTACCTGCAAAAGTCAATAGCCGAATCGCAAGTGGCGCTGAAGTCGATTGTGCAGCCGCATCTCACAGAAAAGTCGCTGGGCCGCATCGACGAGGTGTTCGATTTCTTCGGCGAGGAGGCGCTGCTGGAGACGGCTTTCCGACCAGATTCCCCCTACCGCGAGGTGATGGGAAAGATTGTGGCGGACATAAACGCAGCCATGGAAACGGGAGATATCTGAGGAGATTCGCAAAGCGAGCTGAGCTGCAATTGCGTGCTATGAACGAAAGGCTATATATCGAAACCAAAAAGCAGCCAGTAGCTAGTTGCGAATGGAAAACGCTTGCTTAAAGCTCACCCACCAACACCACCACCACCACCATCACCACCAAAATACAAAATCTAGGTATAAATATGGGCCAGCAGCGGCAGAGATGAAGCAGAGCTGGGAAAGAATGGAAAAAAGACATGGGTTTAAGGAGAAGTTTAATTTAGTTCAACTAGTGATATAACATTGACAACAATATCAAAAGTGTAAAGACGTCCGTATTGATTATTTTGATGACAACGTTAACATTCGTGTACTCAAGGTCTATGTAGTAATAATTAGGAAGAACCAAATGCATTTCGCCAAAGGAATTCACTAAACGGAAATTGTAAACTCGAGCAAAATGCTTTTATCGGTGTGTAAGTTGATCGTTGATCGTACGTGTGAAAGTAACTATATGTACAATAGTTTTAAGTGTTAGATGGAAAATACTTCGGCACATAAGCAATTACTTATTCGTGGTCTACTTTTTGATACTCCCAAACTCGCTGTGTGCACCCGCAAGTAACTATATCAACGTCTTAGTCAGACCTTTGCGTACTTAACCGATCGCCGCCGATCGGAGCCACCCATCTCACCTGCAGTCGTTAGTCGATGCTAAGTTGGTTATGCTAAGTCGTCACCAGAACCTGTTTCTATTTCTATTCGTATTTGTATTCGTATTCGTATTCGTATTCCAAGCCTCCAAGGGGTCGGTAACCTTAAGCATTATTTATGATACTCCCACAATGATATTCCAACTACCCGAAACATATCGAAACTATCTGAAAGGCAACATAGCTAAGGGGACAATAAGTTGTTTGCATTTTTCTATGACTTTTGGTTCGATATTCCAGCGATGGAGGCACAAGTTTAGTGGTTTAGATTTTAAATATTTATTTGTTTACCAACAAAACTATGTTGACTATAAAAATAAAAGCAACAATTACCAAAAAGTCCTAATCCCTATCACTCGGCCCGCTTTTTGTTCAGCACGTCGTGTGCTTCCTCGCCAGCTTCCAGTTGCTGTTGCCGGAACAACTCGATGAGCTTCTCGGTGGCAGTTTGCGGCGTATCCAGCGGCTTTGACGCCTCGGCACTGGGGTAAGCCTGGCCTTGGGCATCCGGCGAACGCAGCAGGAATGGCGTCCACGGGCCTTGGATGGAGGGCACTTCGGTATGCCACATTTTCCGGAGTCGCAGGGAGCTGGAGCTGCCGTTTTGAGTCTTTAGCAGGTCAATCCACTTGGAGATCTCCTCTTGGGTGCTGTTCCTGCAGCTCATCCATTCGCGCTCGCCGTTCACTGGAACAGGATGACATATTTAAAGTGTATTCTAGGGAGCATCCTTATACATTATGTATACGTACAGTACTCTCCCACCAAAACTGGCGTGCGGTGGCGCCTGGGCTTCACATAGACCACAATCCCGGGATTCTCTTTGGCAAAGTCCAGCAAGTGATTCTCAATGAAGTCGCTATTGAACGTTTCGTATGATTAATTTTACTTTATATGTAAACATTTAAGGATTTTGCTTACCGCATGCCTCTGCTGGATCCATTATTCTTGCAGAACTTCAGGGTGATCCGCTGGAGCTGACAAACATAGCGTCCCAATCCATTTTGCAGGGGTGCACGGGGGAAGCCGGACTTCAAGAACAAGTGGCTGTTTGACATTCTGTATTTGTTTTTAATTCAAAACAATTTTTAACTATTTTTTACAATTCCAAATAAGAGACGACGTAATAGCATGCCGCAAACAGCTGATTCTCTCTGACCAGAGATGACGAGTTAGCTAGAAACATTATGTTTTATAGCTATAACCCCTATAACCCCAGCTTACATTGGAACATAATTAATCTCTAGCACATCCTCTTTTAAATATGAACCTATTCCGCGCTGAATTAAATAATAAATAGTAAAGCCCATTTGAACAATTGTATAAATAATAACAATTTCAAGCATATGAATATAGTGCTGCCTGAGTTATACCAGCCAATTGCCCAATCTCTGACGCAAGACAGGGCTGTTATGCACTCTCTCCTCTCTCTCTTTCGCTGATAAAGAAGAAGCGGCACAAAGCGGAAAACAAAAATGCAGGCGAGGCGTCGCTTTTCATTTGATTGGAAAAACACGAAGTAGAAGCGGAGTAGAAAGCGTGCAACGTGTAAAAGTGGAGCACATGCAGCTGGTCTAATCAGCTCCATAAATACATAGACTGCAAAATGGCCACCGTAAGCATTAAATCGCTATTTAATCACAAGTGCAAATGAACAGCATATTGGCCTCCAGACTTTTGTAGGCTCAAAGTTCTCCAAACATGTTCTAGTTGATGAAGAAGAGGGGGAGGAGGAGGAGGAGGATTCCGCCGAGTCTGGTTCCACATCGTCGTTCAGTTTGCAGGAGTGCATCGACGAGTTTAGGGCACGCCGCATTCGCCGTGTGTCCACTCAAAGTCGCGACTGCGAGACCAACAATAACCACATCAACATGTCCCGACAACTTCCCCGAGTCCGCAGAACCACGGATGCGGACCTAATCAACCAGAATCGCTGCAACAAGGAGCAGGAGCGCAAGGGGAAGCCGTGCCAGAACGGCTTCTGCTACTGCTTCACCAGCGACAGCGGAGACTGCGGCTCCACGGCACCGCCACGTGACCAGCACGTGCGACTACCAAGGCGCAGCAGGCGATCTGAGAGCGCCAAGGTAAGCCACTAACCAGCCCGCTACAGTTCCCTCATTAAACTCACATTTTACAGCCCGCCAAGCAGAACAATCTCGGTAGCCAGCGGCAGCAGGCGGAGAAACTTCGTCGAAGCGAGCCGGCCAGCATAAATTCTGGCTTGAAAACTCCCTTAACTGCTGTCAGTCGCTTGAGAGCCGTGGCCGGCGAGGATGAACCGCTTATACACATCATCCAGGAGCTGCACGACAACTGTGTGGTGTCCGAAGTGCGCGTGAACCGCCACAAACTGTCAGATTCTAGCTCCAGGTGCCGGCACAGGAGCACACAGAGAGAGCCTACTAAAATGCTTTCCTATGAGCCCATAGCCTATAAGCCCTCAGCTCCTGTTTTGTCTAACATCAGCGAACAGGAATCCGCTGTGGAGGAAGATCAGGAGAAAGAAGAGCTGGCCACCGAGCCGCCAAGTCGCAGGAGTTCCCGCTCTCGACGCAGTTCCGGAGCAGGTGGACGCCTGCTGCAGAAGCGCCTCTCGCAGGGTCAAGTCAGCTTCAAGGCACGGAACTCGCAGCTGCCGCCTCCGAAGCCGCCGCGTCGCAGCTCCCAAAGTCTGGACGGGAAGCTATCGCAATCCTCGCTCACCTCCACGAATCCTTCGGTGCGGGAGGCCGAGCGAGTGCTGGACGAGTTTCTGCGCAAACGTGGCGTTCAGGTGCCTACGAGCAAGCTGGAACCATCGCTCAAAAAAGACAGCAAGCGCAGATCGTTCCCCATGGGTAAGTTATACCCGTAAGCCCTAGAAAATGAAACCGTAACCAAATAGAAACTATTTTTACCAAAAATCAAATGTATTTACCAAATAAAGTGTTTTGTATCCAAACATTTGGCTTACGGTTTCATTAATTGGTTCCTTGGTTTTCGATGTTTTTACGAGCTTTGCGTCTTTCTTTAGCTGAGGTAGAGAAGCCCAGGCATCCCAGGAGCAACAAGCAACTGCCCACCTGCCCCTCGCTCAGTGACATTGAGCGCGTAGTGGAATCCAAGCGGGGCTCAAATTACGACCGGAATATTCGGCAGGAGAGTAGGCGGAAAGGAGCGCCCACCAAGGAGGTTATTCTTGGCTGGACAGAGCCCAAGATCACCGATATGCTCAACTACGAGGGCAAGACAGCCAGCGAGTTTAGGACACCGGCGGAACCGCAAGTAGCCATTGGATGGCAAATGCCTAAAGCACAGCCACAGCCCGTAGTGCCAAAGGTTTCCTTGGACACTGTTGACGGAAGTGTTTCCGAGAACCTGGCATCAAATATGGTGCACAAGGAGACGCCCATCAAGTATCCCAGTCGAGTTAACACGGCAGGAGGTCAGGCTAGCCAGAAGTTCATCTGGAGCGAGCAGTGGCGCAATCTATCTCCTTGGAAGGGTAACAAACCGAAGAACCTTGGAAAGAAGTCCAAGAACTTTCTGAACAACTCCAAAAAGAAGATCCTGCGCTTCGTCTCGCCGAAGAAGTCTAATCAGGAGGTGCACACGCAGCTGGATCAGCACAGATTCACTCCCCAGCAGTGCACCATTGGCGTACAGACATCTACCTCGCAGCTGGACCTGCAGTCACAGTCTCCGCCGGGAAGCTACCACTCCCCCATGCAGACCACGCCCTCGGGTACGACCACATCCACCCGCCAACAGCTGGACACAGAGCAGCCGTACTTCGATTTCGAACGCAAGGTGAAGGCACCGACGCCTCCGAAGAAGCTGCCCCGTGCAAACAGAGCCCGCAAGCTGGACTTTCAAGCAGCAGCAACATCACCCACCACCTATCGCTCGTATCACAAGGATCTCGACCAGGACGTCACCATCACTAAAATGGGCTATCTGCTCAGCAGCATCAGGGCCAAGCTGGAGGCTAGCGATGAGCACGCAGTTAGAACCTTTCAGGTGAGTCCCTTCCCTTAATCTTTTACTTTATAATAAGTGGGCATGTTCATTTCGTACCTTTATTGATGAGTCCAAGAAAGCATGAAGAGATTAAATACTAGACAACGGTGAATACTGCACCCAAGGCGTAGTGATCCGACCCCAGACGGTAATTGGGGATCTGTCCCGCCCCGATGCACCGGTTGATTGAGGGCAGTGAGTAGACGCTGAGAGGCAAGAGCTTGTGCCTGCTCCGCGATCCTAGCGAGCGCAGGATGTAGTCCACGATAACCCATTCGTTCTGGTATGTGGAGGCAGTACCTTCGCCCGAATCGATGATCTCGAAATGCAGGGGTTCTGGGCAAGCTGTGGAATCCACATCCCCATTCTTGCCAACGAGGAATTCAATAGGCGAGGAGTCGGGCAGACTGTTAAAGTCACCAGTCAGGACGATAGGTGTGTCGGTGGAGAACGACTGCAGCTCCTCCAAAATTCTTTCCACCTGGGCGCAACGGACATCGCTCCGTTTCGTGTTGAACAGCAAGTGCGTGGTGGCGACCACGAATTCCTTCTGCTGCTCCTGCTGCTTTTTGAATCGGAACCTGGCAAACAAGGCCACATTGTCGCGATTGAGTAGAGCCACCGCCTGGTCGTACAGCTCCACTGCTTGGTGGTCTAGCAACTCAAACTTTGAGGAGTCGTAGACAATAGCGCATCCGTCCGTTCGACAGCCGGTCTTCTTTTTGTACACATAAGCCAACTTCTTGCCGTTGCCCATACGCAGTCGTTGGACGAGCACTGGAAGGTGGTCGAACTGCATCTCCTGCAGGCACAGTATGTCCGGATCCAGTTTGAGCAGTTCCCTGAGAAGGTTCTGCTGGCGGCGTTGCCAGCTGAGGAACTCATGCGGGATTCCCACGTACAGGAAGAGGTGCTCCAGAAGCAGATCCTGGGCCAGGATGTTATATGAGACAACCTTGAAGGAGGAGCACTTGTGCGGGTCTCGACCCTCAGCCTGATTCCCCAATGACGTCCAGCGTCTATTCCGATCGTGGCTCGACTCCATCTCCTTCGCTTTTTGTTTGCGCTTTCCGCTGGCTCCTTTTGCCTGGCTGCTCACGCTGCGCCTGATAATCCTTGATGTCGCCTTGAGTGAAACGTTGTGCAGCAGAGACCTGTACATCTCACCAGGTGCGCCTCCCCATAAGCCCGAGCTCCTGGTCCCCTTGAAAGCCTCTTGTTTCTTTAGTGTTTTTGGATGGCGTCTGAATTTCCGAGTGGAGGAAAGAAATCTGCTGCTGTCAGCTGTTTTCACTTCTTGTTTTGCGCCTTCCTTCGCTGGGCTGCATTGCAGCTGATATCGATAACGGGGCGGTACTCGGTCTATCGAAATTTAAAAAAGTGTATCTCGAAGTAGCATTGCAAGATTCGTTCTTACTAACTTTCTGGTCAAATAGATTTAGTTAATCATTGGTTTATTGATCCAAGTAATAAGGCTCTTCTTTTATAAATATATCGTTAATATGGTTTGTATTTCAATAATAAGAGTATAATTTCAATCGATTGCAGGACTGCTCCCGCTTTGACCGCCATGAGCCTCAGATCAGCCATCTTCAAACCGAGAGCTACGACTGCACAGACGGACCCAGCAGTGGTGCAACCACATCGTTGGCCACCACACGGCAACAGCGCGATTTCGACAGCGAGCCCATTTACTCGGAGATTGAGGAAGACTGCCTGCGGATTAGAGGGAGTCCCCACCACGAGGTTAGGACCGCGGCACAGATTATAGACCACACGCCGACTCCTACGGAAAGCTCCACCGCGTATGTGAGTGGGTCTGTGCCTGCTCCGTCGACCTCGCGCGATGACATCAGTGCCATGTACGCCAGGGTGCAAAAGACGCCGAAGAACTCACCGCAAATGAAGCCAGTGGATAAGCCTCAGATTAGTTTCCAAGCTATTCAGCCACAGAAAAGTACTCATTCCTTTTCGCCGCCTATAACAACACATATTGTTCTTGATCAGGCGGTACAACCTAAAAGCTGCACCCAGTCGAATCCAGCGCAGCTAAGCACCCAGATGGTTTCACCACAATCAACTGCTCCTCAGCAGCCTGTAGCTTTGGGTCACTTTCTCCACGAATCCCTGAAGAACGGCAACTTCTTCCAGTTCATGCCTCTGCCCGAGGAGCCGAGTGGAACGGAATCCTCGTGCTCAGCTAGTCAGACCACTGAGTCCTCTGTGATTCGCCAGCCGAAGTTAAAGTTGCCTTCGCCACATGCCCACCAATCCTTGAACAATATCAGTGAGCAGCATTCGCCGCCCAAGCAGAACCGGAATCTTTCTCGTTCAGAACTCTCTCTGCAGCGCAGCGAGATCTTCTTGGACAATCTCTGCCGCAGTGAACTGGTGTTGGATCGCCCAGAAAAGGTGCCCAATGTAAGTGCCATTGCAGTTTTTACAATTTGTCACATTTCTAAGCCAAAGCCCATTACAGAATACTTCCAATATGGATTCCGTTTCGTATGACATGCCCGAGCAGCTCTACGCAGATTACAGTTTGGTTGGAGCGGGCAGCGCCGGCAGCTCCTTCGTGACCAACGATTACGGCTCCGGGCAAATTGAACCTGAGCCGGCCAACCAGAGTACGCCGAAAAAGAAGCAGAGCCAGCGCTTTACAACCAAGGTAGAGATTTTTGTTGACTCCCACTAAAGCTTAAGGCTTCCGCTTGCATCTGATTTCTGACACTGTACATTCTGTAAATAGCCACTACCACACTGTACTCATCCATCGCTTTCTGAAACGCACTTCAAATATAAGATTGTTGTTGAAACTGAGTAATGATTGATCTTTCAGCCCGCTTCCAATTTGACCATAGAAATTAATGATGGCCAAGCCACGTCGCTGCGCCATTTTGGTAACAATCTGAGCATCAGTTGCCCCACAACGCCACAGCAGGCGCAGGCCTCGCAGGCAGTGGATCCCACTGTCCTGCACAACAGCAGCAGTTTGGGTGAGCTGATGCAGACGATGCCCAATCCCAGTGACAGCCAGCTGATGTCAGTCAGCGCTCTCGCTCGCTACCGCCTACTGAAGAATGCCCTTCGTCGTTCGTACCGCAAGGGAAAAGACTTCTTTCTGGCGGAGAAGCAACGCCTGGCTCAGAGCCTCAATCTCTCAAGGGACCAATCGAATCAGACGGATGGGGAGCTGGATAGCAGCACCTACTATGCCAACTTCAACGTGGATTCCTTGCTAAACGATTCCTTGAACCCAAACGAGCAGCTGGCCCAAGCTGTGAGCATATGTCGGCAGATGCCGACATTGGAGATCTCTGCAGAGATGGTGGAGGCGGAGCGACTGTTGCTCTTCTCTACCTTGCGAAAATCGACTCCACCCGTTTGCCAATTGAATGATGAAGCATTGGCTGCACGGAGGAAATCCCAGTGCCTGCTGATCGACGCCATGGAACTGCCAGTGAGGGCGGACGTCAGCCGGGATATGTTCTTCAACTACCACTATATCTGCACCTTTGAGTGCGGAGGACGCATTAGATCCACTCAATCCGTTGAGTGCCAGAATGGCTCCGCCTTCTTTCGAGACTGTGGCTTGGAGTTCTACAGTGGAGAAAATGCGGACTCCTTGGAGCTGCGCTGTCAAATCTTCATGCTCCGCCTGCGCAAAGTTTCCACTCTGGCCTTGGAGCCTGCCAAGTCTCTGGTAAGTAGCTTCAGTTGTCCTCAGAGGCAGTTCGCTAATGAGTTACCTTACAGCGTCGTGGCAGCGGAAACTTAGGTTCCGCCAACTCGAGCTGTTCTGCGGGCTCTGGTGGTGAGCAAATCATGTCGCGCTTTCGCTTACATGCCTCTTTCCATCTGCGAGCTGTGGACCTGTCGCCATTTCAACTGGTGTCCAATGAGTCGAGATCCAGCGACAAAATCTGCCTGCGCAGTTCACGCTCCTGGCAAGTTCCCCTGACCACGCACACCAAATCCACGAATCTGGGACCTGCCATATCTATTACTGGCAGAGTGGACTTACGGCTGCCCAAGACCCGCTTCTCTGGCTACCTAAATGTTCAGGATCCGAAGAGCCAACACAACTGGAATCGCAGATGGTGCAGTCTGGATGGCGTTCGGTTATCGGTTTGGCAACATGAGGATAATCTGGAAAGTGATATCCCGATTTTCACGCTGGAGTTGCCTGGACTCGGACAATCCCTGATAGCTGCAGCCCCCCGGGAGTTGTGTGCTCGGGCGAGAAGTTTTCTGCTGCAAGGAAGGAATTCTGATTGCGAATCGGGGAGAGTCTTCTTTGCTGCCGATACGCAAGCGGAGCTCTCGGAATGGCTAATCCACCTAAATGAGGCTATCGCATTCGCCAGGCACTGGCTGGGCTCCTCTTGACAGCTCGTGCATTGCCAAACAATTTTTATTTTTATATGTGTTAAAGTTTTCTATTTATATTTGGTTATATTTAAATTGTGCTTAGATCTTTCCACTAATTGTATATTGTTTGCCATGCAAACGTGTCGCTCCTTTCAATTTAAGTCTGAAATTAGCAAGAAAGGTATAGATTTACCACTTCCGTTTCATAGCCCTATGTATCATATGTATGAGAGTCAACATTCCCTTCCCTTAGCGGGATATAGTCATTCAAACTGAACCATGTGAAGCATCTGAGTCCCCAGAGTCCTGCTCACTTTTGGCGTTCACGTCACAACAACAACAGTTTATTACGTACATAATTTACATGGGCTACGATAAGTTGATAAGATACAGATACGATTATATATTTGATATAGGTTACAATATGATACACAAGTATGTTATATGCGCTGGTTGCCCCCGGTTATCTGCGAAATCGGTTATCCATGCTCGCGTCCCCACATCCTCACATTCGTGCCTAGTTAGTGCCTACGCGTAACTATTACATTTAAGTATATGTACTATTTAAGCTGCTTTGTAATTTCGTTTTCATTTCGTTTTTGTTTGCTCATTAAAGTGCAAAACATAAGAGTCTGAGGTTATGTTTGTTGTGGTATTGTTTCCAAGCAATTTACATACTTAACTTGTACATTACTTAAGCACTGACTATTCTCTATTGATCTGACAACTGGTCACGTTAAACTGTACTTGGTGTGTGGGCTCTGCTTAGGCTTAGGATCGCTATAATCTGTATTTGATTCGGCTCTGATTGTGGTTCTCTTTCTGTTTCTGCTGATAACTAGTTGGGATGAGTCTATGGGTCTAAGGATATGCAGGAGCGCAGTGCAAGTCGTGTCCTTCTGGATTCGGGATTCGGGTTTGGCTTAGGCTTAGGCTCAGGCCAGCACATACTTCCACACTCGGTTCGTCTGGTGATTGGTTCCGATCTCGGTCACATACAGCGCCGATCCGTTGACACTGACCGCCATGGAGTGCGGATTCTTGAACTCGCCCCAGTGCCCGATGATCGTCTCCGAGCGCGGATCGATGGTGAATCCCCGCACCGGCAGCATGGATGTGGGTCCATTAACGGCGAACACTATGTCCCCGAAGCTGGCCACTCCGAAGACGCGACCCAGGTCCGGTTCCTGGATGGTGGCCGCCGGTTCACCCTCACCGTGGGAGGATATCAAGCCAGCTCTGTAAACGATTAACCATTTATATTCTGCAGTTATGGCTAGTTTAGTTTAGCTTACTTGGGACAGACCACCCTCATGTTCTCCCTGTCGGCGATGCACAGTAGATCGAGGTGTTCCAGCAAGGTGATGGCGTGTGGCACCTGCAAAGAGAGGAATTCTGCAGAGCAGATCGTTAGGAAACACGACACATCTCGAAAATATTAAGTATACGCACCGGGTGGCTGGGGAATCGTTCGTAGCAGCTTGCCAGCGGCATTGAACTTAAGTATGCGGCTGTTGCAGTAGCCATCGGCGATGAAGAACTGCGGTGCGGGATTATAGTAAGTTCGAAAGTCAATGAGATCAACAGGTATGCATGTCTTACCTCTCCGGTGGTCGCCACTGCAATGGATGTGGGCTTGCACAGATGCTTGACGGATGATCCTGGCCTGAAGCGCTTGCCAATGGTCAGCAGAGGCTTGTTGCTGAAGGGCTTGAACTAAAGGATACAATGGGGATTACGTTAAAGGATTGCTTATTGACATAATCAGTGCACCTGCCTTGAAAGCCTGGTGCATGGCCACATCCGTGATCCAGTAATTCCCGTGCAAGTCGATGGTCAGGCCATGCGGCATGTAGAACATGTTCGATCCCCAACCCGACTTGATGGCGCCCGTCTTTGCGTCCAGCACGTAGATGGTGTTCTCCTTGATGGGCCCGTACTCAATAAGGTAGTATATATTGCTCTCGTTGAATGTGCTGCAAAGGTATTGGCAATGGTAACTAGCTTATATATATGTACTATATATATGTAAGTGCTATTCCCCTGTACACTATGTACTAAAAACCTGATCCATACTATATGCTATTAGTCTCCTTTCAGTTTGCAATAAAAACAAAGGATCAAAGTGATTGGTTTCTGCTGCCTGTGTACATATGGAATAGACACTTGTTACCAGGCAGCGCCAGCTGTTGACCTACTTTACATCCCAGTAGCGCTCGGCGCGATGGAAAACCACCGGACTACCCTGCGGATCCACGGCCACGGCGGTGACCTGGCCAAAGCTGTGCTGCTCGGTGGGCCAGTTCTCCACGAGCACGGGAGTCGGCACACTGGCCGCCGGAAGTGGCACGTTGTCGTAGCTGCGTTGGTTCTGCAGGGCCACTGCATCATCGTCGGTCAGTGGCATTGCCAGCTCTGGCTGTTCCGGCTTCGCGAGCCCCTTCTCCTGGAGCCTCCGCTTGATGAGCGCCCGCACCTGGTCGAAGAAGCGCTCGTTGAGGTTGACACCTGGTCCCAGGTCCATGGCCAAGCCCGCTGGCAGGTGGTTGCTGCTGCTGGACGCCACATATCCCAAGCTTATGGCTAGCAGCGCCACGAACAGGAGACGCGACATTTTCTGGAAGTCCTGCGATTTTCTTCACCCAAAACAACGGCGACTCGGTTCTGGCTTCTATCACTCGATTTTCCTCACTGCCAACATCTGTTGGCGGTGTCTATATGTCGAGCTGGCAATAGATTAACTGACTCTGCTCCAGACACACACACACACACACACTCGCACACGCACTCCCACGCTGTTCGATTTTCGCTTTCACTGCGACGCCTGCGCCTTGGTCCTGCACAGTGGGGCAAATCATCGAACATAGTCAGTCCAGTGGAAAATTCATTCCAATGAGATCATTTCTTTATCTTACAAGACAGTTCAAAAAGGTTGCACTCTAGTCTCGAATAAATTTATTAAAAAAGTGCTAGGAACGTATAAATATAAATATTATTAAATTTAACATCTTATGGTTTCTTTTAATGTAACTTAAAAACGTGCAGAACTAGTCGTTTCGGTTTCACTGTGGCCCTGCCACAAGCCGTCGTGAATTGGAAAGCCTATATTGATTTTCCAACAGCAGCGCGGAAACAGTGCGTGCGAAAAGTAACGCGACACTTGGTACTTTTTAGTCAGCGCGAGGTGCGATAACAACGAGGGAGACTAGCCCATCTCCACTAGAGTATTTTTGGAGGCTGAGCAGGAGGCTCCAAGTGGGTATCCTCCTGGAATAATTTTCGTTTGGCTTGCGGAGGCGTTTGGTCGGCAGTCAGTGTGTTTGACGTCACAGCGAGCTGTGTTGTTGGTGAGGGGGCGTGGCGGGGGCAAAGTCCGGAGCGGCTTCATCCTACGCCCCCCAATCCCAGTTCGGCTGGGTCCAAATATAACCGGTATCCGTCATCGAGCAGTAGGCATTGTAGTAGCGTCCCGGCGAGCTGGGAAATGCGAAAGTAATTGCATAAAACCGAATCGGGGGAAGCAAATCTAATTCGGTTTCGGTTTCCCCCGTCGCATTGCATTCCGGGCACTCGGCCGGAAACGGAAACTTACCGGCAGTAGGAGAACTGGGGGCACTTGCAGCGGAAGAGGCTCTGGAACTCCTCCTTACACACCTCGTTCCACCAGCAGGTGCGCTAGAATGCATTGGAAACGAAAGGGTTATCTCGCTGCCACTATGTACCACCTGTTATCCTTTGGGGCACCTCGGTCATGTAGCCGTGGACACTCTGATCCGAGTAGCTTCGCTTCGAGAGATGCGCCTGCACGGGGCAGAAGAGCAGTGTCACCACCAGAAGCAACAGTCGTGACGTCACGGGCAGCGAGTGGGGGGCGAACTGTAATGCAGCGAAGAAAGTGAAACCCAATCCGACATATAACCCCAAAGTGCCTCCGAAAGCACTACTACAACTACTTTCCACTGCATACTCGTGAACACCTTTAGGAGCTAGGAGTTGCACTCCTGTGATTTTTGTTTATTTTTGGAGCTCACCATCGTACAGCTTCCTCTGTTGACGTCTTGACTTATCCTCCGCTCCCAAAGTACAGTGAACACTTCACGTCCTGCGATGAATGTCGCCTGTTTTCCGTTTTTGGCCTCCCTTTGGGGCGGTGGCGTCGGCATCTCGGCATCTCGGCTGCCTTGCATAAGCATAAGTATTGGCCCCGTTCGCCCTCGGCTTTCAGCTTTCACTACTTTCACACGCACACACAGCCATCGAGTGCATGCACTGCTGCACTGGTGTTGGTGTGCTTTTGGCCCATTTCGAAGGGTGATTGCCTCACTGTTTGTTTGGCTGTGTTGGGTACACAATCCACTACAGGGCCAGTCCCTAAAATGTTAGGAACAGAAAACATATATGAGATTGTATGAAAATGTACCATTTTAACAGGTGCAGCAAATGAAAAGAAGATACTTGTTTGTAACTAGCTGAACTTGTACTTGCATCACTGGTAAATTAGATATGAACACTAGAGGGCGGCACTTTGTTTTTGATATAGTATATGTTCGCGATGATATATTTTAAGAAGTAAAACTTTATGATTGATGAGCTACTAATTCAAGCAAATTGCTGGTATAATTTTCAAAACAATGCTTGAAAATTCCTTTGTTTTGAGCGACGTCATCTCTTTCGTCTGATAGAAAACGCACGCGACATGACTCAGCAGAGGAAAAGCGAGAAATAAGAAAAAGTGGCAGATGCTTAAAATAGTTCATAAAGTCATTTAGTGGCCAAAGTATTTTTATATTAGCCGCGTCAAATCAACACTCTCAACAGGTAGAAAATTATGAAAATTCCTATATATCTAAAGAGTAAAGGGGGCGTAAAAGTGTCGAGAAATTCTTCTGGCATTTTCCAGAACACATTTTGCACTTTGGATTTTCGGTTTTCGAAAAAATATTATACAGAATAGAATTTGCATACAAACTGCGGGAATTTGTGTAGGCTTGCTTTTTAATACTCTGCATACATACATATGTGTGTTGCTTCTGGAACAAACAATCGGAAACACTATCATTTGAACTCCGAAAAAGGCCTGTCTGAGCAGTGACTAATGGAATCTTCTTTGGGTCACCATCATCGTAATCACAGGCTGAGTCTGAGTCTTCAAATCCCACGACTCCCACGGTAACAAACAAAACAGGCTGAAATCGCTCGCAGATTCGCACCAAAGATATGTGTTTGGCATATATAGGTTCAGAATGTTCTCTAGAATGACGCTCGTTTAAATTTAGATGGGAAATAAATTTTCATATTTTTAGCCCGTGGGGGAAGATGTAAACAATCTGTTGAGGGTATAAAATCGTGTGAGTGCTCGAGGAGCTCCATCAAAATCGCAGCAGCCGCGAATCGAAGCAGACGCGTTTATCCAAGTGAATTGAATCTAAAAAGGTACGAGGAAGGACCAAGCCAACGCGGAATTTATTGAACAGTGAAGAAGTGAAGTGATTAGCTCACTATCGTCTCGTTTCTTGATCAAAGCAGATGTCCGTAGTGCCACTGATGTTCCGTGACTGGTGGGATGAGCTCGACTTTCCAATGCGCACCTCGCGCCTCTTGGACCAGCACTTCGGTCAGGGACTGAAGAGGGATGACCTCATGTCCTCCGTGTGGAACTCCCGCCCCACAGTGCTGCGATCGGGATACCTGCGCCCCTGGCACACGAACAGCCTGCAGAAGCAGGAGTCCGGTTCCACCCTCAACATCGACAGCGAGAAGTTCGAGGTCATTCTGGATGTGCAGCAGTTCTCGCCATCCGAGATCACCGTCAAGGTGGCCGACAAGTTCGTCATCGTGGAGGGAAAGCATGAGGAGAAGCAGGACGAGCACGGATATGTCTCCCGCCAGTTCTCCAGACGCTACCAGCTGCCAAGTGAGTCCGAATTCCATCAACAAAATAGGAAGTATGCTAAACGTGTATGATCCTTCCACTAGGTGATGTCAACCCCGACACGGTCACATCGTCCCTCTCCTCCGATGGCCTGCTGACCATCAAGGCGCCAATGAAGGCGCTGCCTCCTCCGCAGACTGAACGCCTTGTGCAGATCACACAGACTGGTCCCTCCTCCAAGGAGGACAACGCCAAGAAGGTGGAGACCTCCACCGCCTAGGACTCAATCCTTTTGTACCGCCTTCAGTGTTAGTTAGTTTATGTCTACGTGTGCCTTATATATTGGACTCTACATATTTTATATCAATTAAAACGAATCTTTAGATAAACATTTGAAGAACAAGGTGTTTGGTAGGTCAAACAGCTTGACCTTGCTTTATTTGCTCTCCTCTCTCGCTGTTATTTACTTCCGAGCTAAACCAAAAGATACAACATTATCTTGATTATTCTCAATATGTATCTTACTGATCTTTCAGGAGCAGTAGTTCGTCCAAAGTCACACCGTTCTTCGCAAGAACCTCTTGTATCCGGACATTGGCCTTCTCAATTTGTTCGGGCTTCAATTCGTCCTTGTAGCCATTGACATCCCCACGTCTCACGAATCTAGAGGATTACAAGTGAATGGTTGTTCGGAAAACTATGGGACTTTCTCTTACGGGTGCATTTCTTTCCCAGCATTTTCGTGTTGAACTTGGGCCAACTCCCACAGATGATTCGTGGTGGGATTTTCTGAAAAGAAAATTCGTTTAGCTCAATAAGATCATTGTTTCGGCATAGGCTTCTTGCATACTCTTCATTTCCGCGAAGGACAAATGCTTTAGCAGTTTCTCCATTTGCTGATCGTTGATGGGTTTATTCAGAAATCTGGAGACATCGTTGATCACTCCTCGCAGATCTTTCTTCATCATTTCAAAGCTGGTGTAGAATACCCAAGGCTCGTTCCTCAGTTGGTAGAACTCGTGGGCGTGTTCAATGAACTCCGTGGGGAAATCATCAGAGGCCAGCACCTCATCGAAGTACTGGTGCAGTGACTTCCCGTAATTGAAACCAAAAGATACTCCGTGATAATATCGGGAGACATAGGAGTCCAGGGGGTTACGGGACACATAGATCACTTTGTTTTTTCCCTCCCAAAGTTTTGATGGGAGGAGGGCAAGCGAAAGGTGGGATTTTATCAGTCGCGGGGACTTCAGGTCCTCGATAGGCCCGAATGAGCGGTTCGGGTCGTGAAAAACGGAGTAACCGAACCTGACGAAGACATGGAGGTTTAAGTATATACATATGTATGCCCACGTATACGGATACACTCACTCGAGAAACGGAGTTCGCAGCTCCTGATCCTTGGCCAACGCCCCCTCGAAATCGCAGTTGTTGAGGAGCAACCAGAGCAGTTCCTGCATCCAAGTGGTTCCGCATTTCGGTAGAGTTACGATCCAGACATCGTCATCCCTGAGCTTCATATCGTGGACTAAGCGAAGAAAGTTCTCCGAATCTTTCGTATAAAAAAGCTTTCGATTTCCCCAGTCCTTATCGATAAGGTTCGTGGGATAGCTCCGCGGCGTGACCTGAACCCGATTCATAGCGACAGCGTACTGAGCTTTTGTGGGGAATGAAGTGGAGTATATTACTGGTTGGGTAACTATTTAAGAGAAATTTCTCAGTTTCGCCTCTCTCAGTTCTCTCTTCGCACTACGATGATAAGATTGCACTGTAGTTAATGGGACGCATCTTTCATTTCGGTTGATAATAGCAATGAAAACAAGCCCAGCCAAGATATATGTAGATGCACTTCTTTTTAATAAAGTAGGTCAGATGAGCGGAAAGCTTTGTATTTTTTTATCAAAGAAAGTAGCTTAAAAACTAGATATAAACATATATATGGTATTTATAATGTTACTTGTTTATTAGACTGTAACTGCTGGTAATGATAATATGCCACATAATGCGGTCATAGTAGATAATGGAGTGCCAACCACGGGAACGTAAACAATTCGCTCATAAAATAATTAAGTTACATACAGTATACGGGAAGCAATTATTTATTAAACATATATGTACATATATCATCACAGCTTAAAGACTATTAACGAAGATTACCCAAGAAACACTTTAGCGAAGACAATTAGAGAGAATTACGTGGACGCAAACTTGCTGTAGTTGGCAAAGTCATCCATGTTCAATTTGAAGTCCCGCAGATTACTATCGGACCAGAGATCGAATTCCCGTATGATGTCGGCGGTGAGCTCATCCTTGTGGCTGCCCACGACTCCGCGTCGAACGAACCTGCGAGGAAGATTGGTCTGATTAGCCTGCTCCTGGAGAGCACATGATCCAAAGACTTACCTGAACTCCTCCACCTCCCTGCCGGCAGCCGCCTTCATGCTCTCGAACTCCTTGACGTGGTTGCAGGCGGGATTGTCGCGCATGCTCTCGAAGGAGAGGTGTCGCTGCATCTGCTGCATCTGCTCCTGGCTGACACTGCGCTCCAGGAACTGGGCCACCTCCGAGATAACCTGGCCCAGCTGGCCCTTCATCCGCTCGTAGCTGGTGAAGAAGATGTTGGGCTCGTGGCGCAGCTGCCAAAAGTCCAGGATGTGCGGCCAGCAGGGCGTGAAGTTCACATAGCCGTCGATGAAGGAGTGCATAAAGTCCGACTTGGTGCCCTGGTAGCCCACCATTCCACGCCAGTGGTGGAAGTACGAGATGGCCGCGTCCTTTGGGTTGCGGTACACATAGATGATCTTGGGCCTCTTGCTCCAGATCTGCCTCGGCAGCATCCAGGCGGGCAGATGGGACTTGATCAGGCGCGGCGATGGTAGGGCATTCGCTGCGGCGATGGTGTCGTGTGGCACATTGGGAACCACGCCATTGAATCTGGAGAGGATTGTTGGTTGATTAGTATCCTTCACTTAGCTATGCTGATGACTTGGGAACGCACTCAAGGAAGGGCGATCGATGCGTGAGATCCACGCTCTTGGCCGTCTCAAAATCACACTCATTGATCACCAGCCAGGCCAGCTCCTGCATCCAGGTGGTGCCGCATTTCGGAAGCGTGACAATCCACACGTCGTCGTCCCGCACCTCAAAGTCGTACACCCGATCCAGGACCGGCTGGAAAGTGTCCGCCAGGCGGCAGAAACGCTGCTCCCAGTTCCCGACCACCGGCACCGACGGCTTGCTGCTGGCGAAGATCGAGGAGTAGCCGCCACTGATGGCCAGCTTGTCGATCTGCTCGAAGGGCACGCTCTTGGCAAAGAAGCTCGACTGGGGCATCTTCGATATGGGGTGGCTAGGTGGCTCAAGTGGGCGAACGATTGATCGAACTGATCGGCTCGGCAGTTGAAACCGCATTAAACGCTGCTTGAGAAACACCCATGGATCGGCAGCAGAATCTCGGCTCTTTCCTCGACTTGGAGATGGCAGCGTGACACGATCGTTAAGGAAGGGACCTCAAATCGGAATTAATGGCTTCCGATTTGAGGTCCGTGGATATATAACGTAGGTTTATTAATATAAAATAAACACTATTTGCTTGCTTCGGTGACTTTAGCATTTTGCGAAATAGCCTTAGATATGTCTACCAACTAACTTGTCAAAATCAAATTCGAATTGTTCAAAAGCACTTATGTATATGAGTTTTGGCCCCAATATCACGCATCCATCGCCATCCAATCGCCAAGCGGTATTATGCAATTAACGCGTAACCGGACTCGTTTTTTACACATATGCGACACGATTTTGGGCTGCATGAATCGATCGATGGTGCTGTAAGATTGAATGACGAAAAGACTTTCTTTGTCCGAAACGTTCGAAAGAAAGTTTTCGGGCTGGAAACGCTCGCATTGTTTACCTTTCGATCGAGGCGGCCAGGTGAAATTAAGAAGACGCATTTGGGCAGTCGTCGGATTTGGAAGAATGACAGTCATTAGCTACGGATAACAGGTTGTTTGCATTCACAGAGGGTGGGTCTCGCACCAAATGAATAGGTAGATCATTATTGACGAAGTGAATATGAAATACTAATGGGCAATACTAGTTGGGCCCCATAAAGAATCGCAAATTGGCCTAGAATGAGCCAAGTTGGCCAACAACCTTGACCCGATGATCCCCCATATTCGGATCGGTGGCTTTTGTAGATAATTTCCATTTTGCTGGATTTTTATTTGTATTATTTGCGTTTTGTTTTGTTTCTTGTTTGTGTTTGTTTTTCTTTTGTTTTTTGTTGTGTTTGGTTTTTACAATAAATTTGACTAAATCTTAACATTTATAATCCTTAACCTGCAAGGAGCAAACAGATGTAGTAACAAATATACATAGTTGTATGTAAAGATTTATCATTTGTTGTGTTGTGAAACATGTAGTAGTAGTACCGTATCTATAAATATTATATGTATACATATATTCTTCATAACGTGTAAATTGTTTTCGCCTTTTACTAGCAGCTTTTGCTTTATTTATTCAACTTTTGCGCTCTTGTAACTTACGCGATTAATCCAATACATTCAATTTGAAACACACACATATTAACAACATTGAATATGCAAATACATTTATATTCTCCTATCGCTCAGTTTGATTTTTCCGACCTAAAGTGATCAGTAGTGATAGTGATACGAACGTGTGGGTTGGGAACGGAAAATGTCGGCTGGTGGGTGGTGGTTTTTGGTCGGGTGGAGCAGACTGGTTGTGGGTGGGTTGCTGGTTTGCAGTTCAGGAGGTCGACAGGGACAGAGGGACTTGTATACGTGTATATAACTTCTATCAAAACATTCTGAAGCACGGATTAACACCTGCGGTAACACATACAAATTACTGTAACTCTGTGAATGAATGCCGATATCGTATGACATATATAAATATATATATATATATATATGTATAATATGCTTCGTAAAAGTTGTATAAATTGTATATATATGTATATTGTATATATTATTTTGCTTTTCCATTTCATTTCTTCATTTTAGTTATAACAAGAACGTATTATCAACTCGTATTAATAGATCTGGTTTATATATGTATATGTAATTTGTTCAGTCAATTAGATAAAAAGATTTCAAAAAGGATTTCACTTAATTGGTAAACATTTGCGTTTAGTTTGATTTCTCATACCGTATGCTTAGAAAGCTAAACAACATTAATAGTATTAGTTAGGGATAGCTCATCGTTTCGCGTTTTTCTTCAGTTAGGAAAGTAGGTAACTAGATAATTAGGTAGTAAAAGGGGCCCCATAGGATTTCATATGTCTCAAGAGTGGATTCGAATTAGTTTGTTTCAGTTTTACTTGTAGTTGTTAGCTGGTCAGCTAGTCGCTAGTGATAGTACAGTATATATATGTATATATGTATCGTGCTTGCCGCGATCTCGCCCGCATGTGCATATGTATATATGTATAGTCTTCATCTATGCTATGGCCTCGTACTCGTTCCGAACCCGAATCCAAATCCAAATCCCAATTCGAATCCGATTACGAATCTGACTTGGACAGCAATTAAACTATATTTACTTGGCCTCGCAGTATTTAACAGAGATTGTCTTCATGATGGGAGAGAACTACATGCTTGTAACACTTGGGTCGGTAGTACCGCTATACGGTCTACAAAACCGTTATACTGTTATTATACATTATACCGTTGCCAGGTACAGTGGAGCGCACGCCATATGATCTGGTCAATATGCTGTGGGACTTCTTGCCAGCTTGCTAGCTTGCTAGCACAGCATGCTACTTTGCTAGTCTGCAAGTCTGCTTTCGTTAGCCTAAACACATACACATTTATATGATGATGGAGGGAGGGACTTACACACTCACGCACACACAGACTCACATGGTTTATATAGTTATATATAGAAATAGAAAGTTCGCTTCTTGTGATGCATCTTAAACATTTAATTTTGAGTCCAGCCCAATAATTGTTTACTTGTTTGCCTTAGTTAGTTTTGCTTTGCATGATACCGCATTTGTGACACCGCACAGGGGCACCACTTCGTAAGCCAGCCAGCCGCCCATTTCGGGCCAACCGCCCCCAGTCCGTTGGTCCGTTCAGAGATAAGTGTGGGGCAGTCCAGGGAGCGGGTGGACTCGGGTGGGCGTCAAGCCGTGATGAGCTGCGACTTCAGTGGGAGGATTAGGCCGAGAGACTGCGGGTCCGGAGTCAGACGTCGCAGGACCTTCGACGCCGTCACTAGAGCACGTCCTCCATCTCGTTCTCGCCAATCGTGGAGGTACCTGGCGCGTGGGCCGGCAGTGGCTTCAGTAGACCCGAGAACAATCTCCGGAAGGCCGTATGCTATTTGGAGTTGGCCATCTTGCCCACCGGTGGCTGCTTGGCCATGATCTCCGCCAGCGTGTTGACGCCCTGCTCGTCGTACTTCTTCCATTGCGAGTAGTTGATCTGCATGTAGGTGATCAGCTGTGGCATGTCGATGAAGCCTGCAAAGGACGTAAGTCATTAGTTACTGGTCTGCAGGATCTGCCGCGTGGAACTCACTCTCCCAGGCGTGCATCATGTCCTGTATGATGTATTCGATGAAGCCGATCTGGCTCTTTGGTATGCTGCAGGTGGCCCGATCGAACATCGGCATCACGATGGGCAGGTGGCGCTGCTTCTCCTCGTCCGTCTGCATGAAGTACTCCTCGGCTATCCGGCGGGCCCACTCGATGCAGAATTGCATCGGCCTGGCGGGATTGCTCACATCGGCCACTTTGATCAGCATGCGACGCATGAGTATGGACGTCTCCTCATCCGTTTGGGGATTGTGCTGGTAATGGAAAGCATTAACTAGCTGATTTCCTAAGGTGTCTCATATGGTGACTTACATCACGCGGCTCCTCGCCGCCAAAAACGCTCACGAACTTGGCCAGGTGCTCAAAGTGGCGGGTCATCTCGGTGGCCAGGATCATGTCAATGATGGTGCTGCGTGCCGACTTGTATGTCTCCTTGTCCAGGTTCTTGAAAATGTTGATCTTGTCGTCGCCTGGAAGTATGGGCACACATAACATGAGTTCCAGTGAGTTTAATCGATTTAGGAAGACACTCACCCAGTGTCAGCTTAAAGGTGATTGCCGCGTGATGGTTCTCCAGCACAGTCAGATCATTGTATAGAACGGCCAGGGCGTCGTTGGAGTTGCACAAGAAGGCGGATGAGCGACCAGGATGATCCACATCGTGGGCGGCGGCGGCGATCAAGGCAGTCGCCTCCTCCATGCGATCCATCACCAGCATATCCTTGTTGGTTAGTTGGGTGATGAAAGCGCCAGTGGCCTATGTTGAAATTCGAATGTTATGAGATTGTTAAGGCAAGGATTTGCTTTGAGCAACGCACCTGCATCACATCCGCGGCATGGGTGCTGTTGTGATATGTGTTGCTCTTGCGGTAGTGGGCTTCAATCACTGCCAACCACGCCTTGCACACGTTCTCATCGATGTTCAGGGTGGCAAAGACGTCGAAGCGGCGGAACATCTCCATGCCCAGGTAGAGCAGCGGGTGGTAGTCGGTGATCTCCTCCAATTTGAAAATATCAAAGTCCCAGCTGAGAGATTCGTCAAGTAGTTCCATGATGATGGGATTGGACTGCAAGGGATCGTACATGGTAAAATATGATAAGAGAACCCTCAACTGACTACCCACCTTCATTTTGGCGGGCACAATGGCGGCAGTTCTCGTGGAGCTGCCAGTGCGTATGATGGAGTCATTCGAGCTGCGGCGCGATGAGTACACGCTGGGACCCTGGAAAAGTTAGAGGTATCGCGTTAGATGTATCCCATGGGCAGGAGTTGGTGGACCTACCGTTAGCAGGGCACCGATTAGATCGGTGGCTATGGGATCGTCCGTTCGTATCTCCTTCATCTGCGGACTGTAGAGTCCCTCACGCTTCAGGAACTCCAAGACCTTGTCTATGAGACGCGCCTCATCGGCCGAACAATTCTCCTGTACTTGTGATAGTAAATTGATTATCTAATGTGCGAGTGCGCAGTGGTTGCGTTTGATATTGTTTTTGTTTTTGATTTGATTTTGGTATTTTCGGTTGTGTTTGTTGGTTTTGTACATTTTTTTTTTTTTTTTGAATTTGGTTAGCGACGCACAGCGAGCAATTCGAGCGAGCGAGCGAACGTGCGAACGAACAGTTTGGTACATTATTTGTAATATTTTTTTTTATGAGTTGGTTCATTGTTCGAGAGTACACAAAACATAAAAGTAAAAAAGAGAACATAACAATTAAGAGATAAAAAGAGAATCAATGTAAGAACATGGTGGCTTAGATGTGCTGTTACTGTTGAATTTGGGATTAGTAGGCATTAAGTTATGACAAATTAGGAGCTCAAATGGGTGAACAGTGGAGCAATGTGGGTTAAAAATGACCCATTGTCGGTACTTTTTATGTACGTCAAATACATTTGGGTAGCTTGGAGTGTGCGTGCTTCCTGCTTGCAAATCTTTAATTACATGCTACAGCAGTAAAAAGTCCCTGGTTGGGCGCCATTTGTTACTAAGGTTCCTGTTCGGGCGCCACTTATAACAGAGCTGGGTTTTAAACCCTTTCGATTCGATTGCGAAAATTTGATTGGCTAATTTGATAATTAAAAGCAGAGAGCTGGCTGGTCACGAAACACCGATGGTCAAAGTCAGCACTACTCCAATCCGGTAAATGCATTTGCCTTCGGATTTCAGTGTGTGTCGGTGCCTGTGTCGTGGGGTGCGGGTGTGGATGGTCTGTGTGCATGTGCTTGTGCAAATATTGTTGCTAATGTTATTGCTGTCGCTGCTGCAGTTGCTGCTGCTGCTGCCGTTGCTATTGCTGCATATGCTACGGGGCATGACAGGACACCTGGTCACCAGGACACACACACAGACGGAGCACGGACGGACAGAGGCACACGGCACAGGCACAGGCACGGACGACAATTTAGCAATTTAGGCAATCCAAAAAGCCCTCCCAAAGTTGCAACGTGCTGCAGCCACAACCCAAGTGCGGAAGCGGAGTCATACTTTAGTGATGGGTGCCTCCAGTGGCAGCGACGTCAGCTTGGCCAAGCTCGTCCTCCGCAATCCGTCCGAGGCGATGGAGCGGACATCAAAGCTGCAGCGCCGCACCGAGTGCAGGGAGCCCCGAGGCGCCTCCTTGGGCTGCGGCAGCGTGGCTATGAAGTCCATCTGCCCGCCGGGCACATCAAAGTTGAAAATCAGGTGCGTGGGGGCGCTGTTGGTACAAAATTGCCAATTAGACTCGCTCGATTGCGGGGGGATCGGTGGACGAATGGTCACTCACCTGCCTATGCAGGCCACCGGCACGACGCGCACGTGCATGGGTATGCCCTCCTGGCTCTTGCGACGCACCGTCAGGATGCCATCGAACTCCTTGATGTTCTTGCACTGCTCGCTGATGGTGGAGAGGTCCGACACAAATATGTCCTCCAGCTGCTTGCTAATGATCTCGTCCTGTTGTCCAACGCGGAAATCTCATTAATGCCGCAATCGCAAACAATCCACCCGCCCACGCAGACCCACTTACCAGCCGCATGTTGAGCAGCCTCTCGGTGGCACGGTTCGCGTACTGAATCCGCAGCAAGTCGTCCGTGATGAGCACCACCTCCTTTAGCCGATGCAGAGCCGTGTAGAGGGCCTGGGGGGATGAGTGTAGGGATTGAGTGTACATACAGTGCGGGTTTACAATTTCATTGGGCTGCAGGACAGCGCTTGCACGCTTCCATTTAATTGAATTAATTTGCAGAAGCGAATGGCCGAGTGACGGTGCGGCATTAACTAGATTACCTGTTGAGTGGACATGACATTGTGCGGCCGGATGATGGAGTGCAGTATCTGCTTCAGTTCCACACTGCACATGGCCAGGTTGGTCGTCTCCGCTACGCACTGTGAATACACAAGACACAAGGTGGCATTGTAGCATGTGTTTCGGTTTCTGTTGCTGTTGCCATTGCTGTTTCCCCCGACCAGATCCCTTCCTCCGATGGGGCAATTAACGGAAACTTACTCTATTAACGCCAGCGTCCAATAGAGCAATTAGCACATCATCCTTTTCGAAGAAACTGCAAAAGTCGTTGGGCGCAAGTCGTTAGTGGAAATTGGCGTCCAACTACTGAGCACTGAACTCACCTCTTCTTGCAGACTGCAATTATTGTCGTTAAATGGTGGCCGTGTGTGTGACGAATGGTTCTGTGGAGGCGGCAGGCACCGAAAAGAGGAGACGCCAAGTTTTATAGCAAAGTGAAAAGTTTATGAAAATGGAAAAGTTTCGAGAAGTTTGGTGGCCAGCCCAAGCCCAAGCCCAAACTCGACCCGAAACCCATTTCACATCTGGCACTTACTGCCCCAAACCACTGCCATTATCACTACCCACCTCGCAATGTGCTCCGCATCCAGGTTCTTGGAGGAGCGCGCATCAATTATGATTAGGTGGTAGCACTGGGCGGTGGCGTACGACTTCTGCAGAGTGTCCAGGGCCTCCTCCTTGGACTTGACCAGCGTAACGTCCAGCTGGTGGCGCTGGCAGGCCGCGGTGATCGCCTCGCAGATGCTGTCCGACTTGTGGAAAACCAGAAGGGCCTAAGGGCGAGTCAAAGCCATTGCACTGATTGAATTGTCCCATGCTCAAAGATGGTCCGAGGAGGGCTTACCTTAAGTGGGGGATTCGGTGGTAGCACGGTTGGATACTTCAGGTCCATGAGATTTCGCTGCATCAGGACATGAAAAGAGAAGGGAAGAAAAGAGAGTGGTGGGGAGGGGGGGATGGTGTCAGAACAGGTGAGACAACGTGTAAAATTTAATATAAATCTGCAGCTCCTCCGGCTTTGCCATCAAAATAAGAGGGCTTAACCCGGCTTCGCATTGCGTATGTACAGACGTATCTGTGTATCTGTATCCCTATATATCTGTATCTACATGTATATACCCCAGTCAGGACGTCCGTTGCGTGTGTTTCGTCGTTCGTGTCGCTTAAATGATGATAAATTAAAATAAAATTGCTTGCTGCTGATTCTGACTTATGTGTGGCACGCTCGTGCGCTGCAGATTTATAATACGAGCACATTAAATCCACCGAAGGTGGGCTGGGCTCAGTGTCAATCAGAGGAATGAAAATGTAATCGGAAATGTATCACAACATGGCATAAGACGCGACTAAGGCGGCAGATTGATGGCCATGCCAATGCCAATGCCAGTGCCGAGCGGAAAAGTTGGTCCTGCGACGAAAGCTGAATGCGGAAAGCTACCTGGAAAGTGCGGAACTCCTCCTCCTCCGTCGGTGGATTCTTCTTGCCAGCCACCAGAAGATGGAGTTTCGGCACCCTGGGCAATCGGCGCTCGTACAGACTATGTGCCTTGCGCTCCAAGCAGTTGACCTTGCGCCGAAGGACCACCGAGTCCTCATGGTCGTGGCCCGGTGTCAGGGGCTCTTCCTCCGCATGATTCCGTTCCCCCTTCGGGTCTGTGCTCCCGTCGAAGCTCAGATTGTTCAAGCGGAGAGCCGGGACGTCCAGGCTGCGTATGGCCTCGACTATTTCCGGCTGCAGTGCACTGCGTCCTCCTCCTCCGCCGAAGGACACGCTCAGCGGCCTTGTGTTGCGGCGCAGTGGGGTCATTATGTCACGACTTTCGGCCTCCACATTCGCCTCGTATTCCAGCTCCATTTCCTCGGGCGTTTTACTCGAATTCCGTCCCACAAATGGCAGGGAAATGGCCACTGGACCTGAAGTGCCATGCAGAGGCCGAGGCGGAGGCGGAGACGTGGCCGCCGAAATCGTTTCCACTTTCATTTCCGGGCAGGCGCCCTCGCTCTTTGGCCGAATGCCTCCGTTGGCCGGCACTGCCGTTGAATCTGAGGCCAATTCCAAACCCACATCCAAATCCAAATGAGCAGCGCTTATCAGCCGGCTGCGAATGCTATCGTCATCTGGCAGCGGTCTTGGTCTTTCATTACGGTTATCTCCACTCCGATCGGATATAGCCGCGATGGCTATGGCATACGGCTCCGTATCGGAGTCCGGCTCGCTGGACGGATTTTCTCGGCCGGCCGACGAAGAGGATGACTTCGCGGAGGACTTGCGGCGAAAGACTTTGCTAAATTTTGGCAAGCAGTTGCGCATTCTGCTAATTATAAACCAACACTCGACCACGACCACTGGCCAGAGAGCAGAGAGTGGGGCGAAGCAATCCGTAGCGCAATAACAATGACAGCGACAAAACAATTACACTCGCCACTTGAGGTCCAATGTCTTAGATCAATAACAAGTTGTTTGCATAAGCTCCGCGAACATACGAATAGGAACAGAGAACGCGGCGCGTCGCGAGTGGCATTTCCAACTTTTCCACGCCGTCCTCTAATGCGACAATCTCGATCTCTGCCTCTATCTAGATCGGTATCAGTATCTGTATTTGTATCTCTATCTGCGGCTGTCTGTATCTCGATCGGTGGGTGATTCAATGCGGAATCAGTTCTGAATAATTCACAGGTTTCGTGGTCGAAAGTAAGCGACTTCGCGACGCTCAAACGTCGAACTGAAACGGAATGAACTGAGTCGCGTTGATCGAGGGTATAATCTCTTTCTTTGCCTTTTGATTTCCCACCTTCAATGTTAATTGATTTGATTTCTCTGGTAGCGTATTGTTTATAGGCAAGCCACACAAGCACACACACACACACACACACACTCGCGCGCGTCGTTGGTGTGCGCGAGCGGCTATTTAAAGCGGAATGTAAACCGAAAAGCGCAACGCTCTCCGCTCGGCCCGCTGCCATATAAACTGTGTTGCCCGTGATAAGATACCTTATCAAAAGACGTAACAGCCATGTGGCTGAGATCGCCCGACCACCCATCACCACCCCCAGACCCACTGAATGGTCGGTCACAGTGTGTGAATTGGCAGACTCACCTGGTAGACGTCCATCGGCTCATCTTCCGGGGTGAGAGCGAGGGCTAGTGATGACTTGCGGTGACCTGGACGGCTGTTCCCGCCGGATGAACTGGTGCCCGATGTGCCTGTGCCTGCGTATGTGGGAAAACGGTTAGAAGAGGGGAAAAGCGTTAGGAGGCGAGGAAAATTCCCTGAAAAGTATGCTACGTTTCCGAGCGTTTCGGTGCTCGCAGGCGCTGCATACTTGGGGGCTGTCGACAGCACGACCACAATCAAAATGAATGGTCACCACACACAAACACACGCACACATAAGCAACCACTCAGTTACCAACACTTTGACAGGGACACGCACGCACATTAATTCCTCTTGTTGCACGTTTTATTTAATTATAAACGTTGGCATTTCAGAAACACTTTATAAACGGGCACACGCACACGCACGAGAGTGTGTGTGTGTGTGTGAGTGCCGGCGAAAGGGTACAAAGGTCCTTGGGGGCGGCGCTCGAGCCTGGGCTTCCTATCTGTCAACCGAACGGGGGATCCCCCGAGGAACTAAGCCGCACAAATTGTATTTCACTTAATGAGAAACAGGTCCGGCCTTCCAACAACCCACTTTATGCTGCTTTATGCTGCGCCGAGCAAACTAAACAAGAATCCTGCGAAAAGGATGCCATGAGGAAATGAAAAGGAAAGAAGAAAAAAAAAGAAACTTGCAATCCAATTGATCGACCTGTTCAACCTTCAATAATTCCCAGCGCATTAAAGTTTGTGTACATATTTAAGTAGGGAATTTCAAATCCATATTGAAGCTTTGGGAGCCCCGCATACCTTCGCAGGCATTCTGCAAGCAAAGTTGCCTGGCAAAAGTTTGGGGGAAATTAAAATTCTGCGGCTTCTCGCAAGTTATGTGTGCTTAGGCCCAAACAATTTTTAAGACCCCAAATGATTGACCAAACAAACTTTCTGTGTAACGAAATTTGTTCGTGGCTTTTGTACGGATTCCCTGCAAGCAAATTAAAGTTATCAACAAGGCATTTGGGTCTTGTTCTGAGGGCTCTTTTTCGAGTTGATAAGGAGTATCCACATGGCAGGCTGCTTTCTTGTTAAGTATGCATTATTTAAATTATTTACAATACTTGTGTTACGACATTTTAAAGAATATAATGCCAATTTATGCCTTCAGTACACACAATATGCAGTCATTCACTTACGAGCTTATATTTTGTGAATGCAATTATTAAAAAGGAATTTTCTGCTAAGCACTTATTATTGCAACTAAACTACGTTTAGTGGATTGTGCTTTAATTAATTATGTTTCTTCCACTACTCAATTTAATTCCCACTAATCCACTCATTTTTGCTCTGCGGACTGAGCTCTCGTCTTTTTAATGTTTTTCACCTCTTGAATGCATAATTTTCATGCACTTGGTTCTGGGGAATGCGATCATAACTTTTCACATCTTGCTCCGTTGCCTAAAGTTTTAAATTTCTGCACAAGCTGGTGGCAATTCGCTTAGCTGCCAACATTTACTATAGATGAAAAGGTGATGAAGAAACTTTCATGCTGATTTTTAATTGCCAAGACCCCTGGGCAGGAGGGCGTCTTCATCATCATCATCATCATTTCGGCCAGCCCAAGTCACTCCCCAGTGGACACGCATGTTAACCGCATCATCAAACTCCACTTTGACCCCAGCAGAGTGGAGGCGACGGCGGAGGAACCTTACCCACATTCAGCTCGGACTCGGAGGCCGGACGCGTTAATGAATCTCTGCCTGGTGTCGTGGACGTGGGTGTGGCCGTTGCTGTCGTCGGATCCACGGCTGGAGATGGGCACTGTCTGGCCCCCAGGGCCATTCCCATTCCCACGCCCACGCCCACGCCAACTGCCCCGCAGTTGCAAGTGCCGGCGTTGGGAAGGGGCATGGTTACGGGAATAGGCAACGGCAGTGGCATGGTACCCTCCTGGCTCACATGGGCACTGCTGATGGTTGTGGTGGTCGTGGTCGTCGCCGATCCAGCCAAATTCGGTTGGCTGGAAATTATCATTGTTTGTGCTGTTGTGCTTATTCGTTATTTATTTATTCCCTTCGCTTGGCACTACCGCTTTTCTTGGTGTTTTGCAAATGAAGTCACACAAATTCGCATTACTTTCGTGGCATTATGCTAATTGTCATTTATGTGCAACAGTTTGTTTATCTGGCTGCGGCATTGATTTCACACAATTAGTGCGTAATGATAAACTGCCCCACATGCACACCACTACATACGCACAGACCAGCAGATACGGCGCACGGCACAGCACAGCACTCTTAATATAAATAGCCGCCGGAATGGGGCATAAACAAAAACTAGCCGGGGAAAGTACGGAAAGTAGTGGAGAGTATGGGTCTCTGTGCCCAGTACATACCCATACCCATACCCATACCCATACCCATGGCTGTACCCACGAGCGGACGGGATCCGTGTGCGTTGTACACGCCGTGGGGACAGTATGTTTGCGCTTATTCAAATGGGTCGGGTGTATCTTATCGTTGGTGTTATTTTTCGGAGCAGCCGGGGAGTAAAGTGGAGCGGAATGGGGCCGTTGGTGGGTGGTGGTGTAATCTAAGCGAAAATCGATAAATTGTTTAGATAAAAGGCGGCCAGCAGCCGCTGACGTCTCTGAATTTCGGGAGCACCTCAAAAACTGGACCCAGCACCACGTAGTGCGTACTTGGTGTTCCAAGTTACTTACTGCCTTGGCTCGCACTCCTAATCATAGTACAGAGTACAGGGTCACACACAGAGCGGCGGGAATCGCGGGCGCATCTACTTTTTTTTGTTCGCCCGAGAGCAACACTACCTAACTTCACTTGCACACGCGATCGAGTGGCGAAATTGCGGGGGATAAACCCTGAATCAAACTGGCGCAGCTAACAAAAAATATGGAAAATAGAATTAAACTCGAGCCGGAATGGGCGAAACGTCCGTTCTAATCCGGTATGAAGAACTGTTTGCCAGATGATAATTCTCGCACGGATTTTCAAACTGCCAGAGGCAGTGGACTGCGAGCACCGACTGCGACTGCGACTGCGATGGCGACTGCGATGGCGATGGTGACAGCGAATGTGCGCTGCGGCAAAAGCTAACGGTCTGTTAGCGGCAATCCGTGAGATACTTTTGGGTGCGCTTATAAGGCGCTTAGCGTTATAGAGGCAGGTGCAATGCCATCGCAACCAAAAGCACTGGCAAATTCAACTCAAATTCTATGAGCGGATTAGCAGGGGCTCCCGGTCAGTCCCGCTGGCCGAATCGCATTGGGCCCTCGGTTTTGGGGCCTTTTGCGCCTTGGGCCGTTGTCATGGCGACCAATTAATTTGTGATAAGATAATATCAGGCAAGTTTGCTCATAGTATTCAGATGTTTAGGCTGTGTGCGTCGAGATACGGCACAGGTTCGGATACAGGTACTCTTGCCCAGATGCAGATACAAAAACGGCCAGATACAGATACAGTTACAGATAGGCCGCAACGCGTGCACAATCTACATCTGAGGGCTACAATGGTTGGTTGGCTGGTTGGCTGGTTAGCTGAATGGCTGGATGGCCGAATGACCGAATGGCCCTGTGTCGAAGTCGGTATCGAATCGGCCAGGCGGGCCTATCTGGGCCGATCTTCTTGACTCAGCGATAGCCGCCGGCTGGACTACTGGACATATGGCCGCAAGAGGAGCGGTGTATGGTAATGGGAAACCCATATTGATAGGGAGTACTCTCTCTCTGTTCGGGGGTAATCTAATCGGCCTCTATACCTTCACGTGGCGGCTAAACTATACGTAATTTGTGTAAGAATTGTGCGAGAATCGCAAAAGTCGTGGTAGTCACCACGGGCTACGCGGGCGTCATCGCTCAATTTCCCATTTTATGGGGAACGCTGATAAACTGCAGAACTTTGACGCGTGGGATTAGCCGCCTATAATGAATCGAGTAGCGTCGAATCGTTCGACGGATCGTTCGGTTTGTTTTCTTTGGCTGTGATTGATGTTTTGGCGCCATTCCCGTGTGCGATCCATTGTTTACGGGGGCTCGGTTTCGGAATCGGGCTCGCACTGAGATGCGTATTCGGATTTCAATTCGGATTCAGATTCTGATTGAGATTCAGAAAGAGAAGTGCGAGTTCGTCGTACTGCGATGCCGATCTCGCTCTCCTTCTGTTCTTATACGGCTGCTGTGTGCGAGTGGCAGAAAACCAGATACTGTCATGTGAATTTTTGCATATTAATTGAGGCTTTTTCACAGGGCGTTATTCGGACAACCTACAACCATCAATGGGTCAAAAATGGTGCTCTGAATTTGGGGGGTGGTTCGAGGCTGGAGGCTGGATCTGCGTTACTCTGGGTGGGGGGGTATCTGCGTATGTGGTGGCGATGGGAGACCATCGGAGATCTATCCAGAGATCGCTACTCGCTACACTTGCTGTTTCTGCCGCGGTTGTTGGCACACTTAGTTGTGAAGTTTGTTTTGATTTTTAACACTTTTTTTATATTCGTGCGCGGCTATGCACACTTTTGTTGTATTTTAGAGCACGCTAAGCTGTTTTTTTCCACCTCGGGCGAATGCAGCCAACGAATTTCAGCGCGTACATGATTTTCAGTCGGCTCTATGCGTTTTTAATTGCAATCGCTTTGGATCGACGACTGGTTGGCCCTGGGTTATATGTTATACATGTTGTGCGCCGTAGCCACGACTTGGCCAAATTCAAGCGACTCCAGCTGCATTAGATGGCGATTCGTGGCGACCAGTTTGCAGCTGGCGGTCTCGTCTTTTTTATTCGGCACTTGCATCAAGCGCCTTACTTCTGCACTGGCTATATAGCCGCCGATTCCGATTCTATATGGCACGGGCACTGCGATTCACATATGTATGTTGCGGCGACGTCGACTGCAACTGCGACCGAACAACCGTCGCGGCGAAAGAATCTACAGCAACTGACTCCACAACTGGGGAGCAGCTGTTGCGGTCACTCGGAAAGAGCGAGCTTTGCTTTGACAATCGAAGCTCGCTCTCCGGCTCTCCGATTTCTCCACCCCAATCCGATCCCGATCCGTTTGCTGAGCACGATCAAGTTTCACCGATGCTCATGCGCTCTCTGGGCACGGCTCCACTGAAAGGGGCAGCCAGAGCGAGAGAGAGAGAGGGAGAGAGAGAGAGAGAGTGCGGCAGAGAGCGGGAATCTGTTAATTGGACGGCGACACAAAACAGCTGCGCTTTGGATCCCCGACAAGCGCCAGCTGACTCTTACGAGTCTGGGATCGAGTTACCTGGACAAGCTGTTAGCTTGCACAGCACTTCTGATACCCTACATTACAAATGAAAGGTGTAGGAGAACAAACTACTAAAAATCCTATATTTCCTAATCAATCCTAATCCCCATTTATCTAGCATTAGTTTTGACAGCCACTTGAGTCGATTGGCTATAGCTTGGAGCATAGTAAATCATCAGAAAATCTGAAGAAAAGAAAATGTGCAACCGCTTTTGAGATTCCCATTGATAAGCACTACTACGAGTACTATCAAACAGCAGAGCGGAACCTCTTGACGGTGGAGTAGCCTCACTTCAGATTAGAAGAATCAGAACCAGAAGCAAAAGCCCAAGCAGATTTCCTCAATCGCAGCCCTTATCTACTTTGATAGCCCCTCTATTGAGTATTGAAGGTAACCGACTCCTCGCATTAGAGGGTATTACGGAGGGAAATGATGCTGCCGAGGTATCATATAGCAAAAAACACGCAGAGAAACGATATCAAAGCGCTCTAATGATTTCAGACTAATTGTTACAAGCGATTTAAATATCAAGCTCCATTTAATCGATTTAACAAAAATGCAACCTAACCATCAAAGACACAAGCAATTTTCAAATGGCCACGAATAAATTATTCAAACTTTTTAAAAATTCTTTCCAAACTATTTCTGCTTCCTTCTT
This sequence comes from Drosophila melanogaster, assembly GCF_000001215.4. Taxonomy (NCBI): domain Eukaryota; kingdom Metazoa; phylum Arthropoda; class Insecta; order Diptera; family Drosophilidae; genus Drosophila; species Drosophila melanogaster. The sequence continues at coordinate 23,666,141 of NT_033778.4, read as the reverse complement.
GAGAACCAAGGCGGTGGATTATTTCGGCGCATGAAAGGATGTTGGCACTTCCATATCGGGTTACTACTTGGAGCAAATCTTAGCGTTAGTTACTTGCTCTACTTACTTCCAGTGGCCCGTCGCACTACGCTGTGTGTAAAGTTGCCCAGGGCGGCCACCGTCACAATCGAGTCCTTTTTGCCGGTGCTCAGCTGGTGGAAGACAAGAAGTGAACACCGGGAGTACGGGGGCTCTGGCCGAGCGCATTGGGTTACCTTTTCGTAGTCGGCCTCGCTCTTGGTCTGCAGCGGATTGAGGAGCACCTGGCCGCACAGGTTGTCTCCGGCCGTGCTGCCATTCCCGTCGCTGGGGGGCTGCAAGGTCACGCCCCCACAGCTGCAGCGGCGCAGGCGGCTGCGCCGCAGCTTGATGCAGAAGAGGCGGCTCTCGTCCTTTTCAGAGGCGTCCAGCGGCAGGGATCCTCGTTCGCCGGTCTGACCAGCGGAAGGGGCGGGGGGCAAAGTACTCGGAGAACAGCCCATGGCTAAGAAGTCCTGCTTCTGATCCTGGCCTGGCTGATTGCGTTGCGGTTGCTATGCTAAATTGCTCTTGGTTGCCTTGTGATTTCGGTTTTGCAGTGGGCTCCGGTTCCGTATCCGGATTTAGCCTTTGCGGAATTGCACGTCTTACTCCTTCGTCCTGGACAGTGCGGCTGCCTTCTTGTGGTTGCTGCTGCTCTGGTTCGATGCTTTCGATTCTGGACGATGTCGTTGTTGCTGGCGATAACATAATTGAAACATTTTTGGGCTGCGGTCTGCTGATTGATTGACTGATGGCCAGCGGAGATACTGGTCACATGATCCGGATAACTGCAAGAGGGAAGAGCGAAGTGGGTGTTGGTTAATTGGAATACCAGGCGAGTGCAATGGGCTTGCTAACAGATTTGCATGTTAGATTGAATTGCTTTCGTAAGTCCGCGAAAGGTCTTAAATCCATTAAAAAGGCAATCAAGCAAACAACACATTTTATATAACTTTATTACCCGCTGTTTCCTAGCTAATTAGCTTTTAAACAACCAGTCCTAAATATGAACAATATAATGGAAGGCTCTAAAATAAACTTATTTATGTAAACCTTGCACTTCAACTGAGCAGGAGCGTGTTAAGCCCTAAAAAGCGTCTCATTAATGGAACCTCCTTTTATGTAAGTAGATGTGTCAGCTATCCCCTCAATCCCTAACTTTTATATATTCAGTAGCCTAGTGCGTACTGACCTACATTAACTTTGGACCTTCCCGCTCCTCTTTTTTTTTGATAATTCCCAGCTTAATTAGTTAAACTAGTTTAATTGACATTGATAAGCCAGAGTGATAAATGCGCGCTGCAGTGCATATCTGGTATTTTAATTCGATTACGAAAGCCAGTTCGTGTCGCAGTTTCATTGAAACTCTCATCGAATATGGACAGAGCACCCGCACAATTGTCAAAAACTCTTGGCGATTGTTATAAATTCATAAAAGCCCAAATATTGGCAATGATTATTGGAGCCAAGGCGAGAAAAATACGAAAATAAAACGAAGAAAATAATAAAACAGGGGCCCTTGAACGTGACCAGCTCGCTGCATATGAATAATGCCCAGCCGGTGCTATATATTTGCGTTTTCCATTCGCCAACGACTCCTGTCTGCCATATTAAGTTCGCGTCCCGAAAAGTTGACGAAACCTGATAGTCTGAACCCTCGGAGGCACGTATCAAACAATTGACTTGTGGGGATTTGTGGGTGTCATATATAATACAGCGCCGGGTACATATCTCTGACATCGATGGGAATGGTTAAGGGGAAGGGGAAGGGGAAGGGAAAGGGGATGGGAATGGGTTTGTGGATGGCGATGTCGATGTCGATGTCGATGTCGCCCTGTTGTTCTCATTCCGGCTGTCAGTCGGCTTTATCTTGGGGCAGGCAAATAGAAAAACCCTATGTCGCTGGCTCGTGTCTGCTAGCCAATTTTAAATATTTAGATAAAACCCCAACGAAAGCGAAAGAAGCAAATCAACTGATACGGAGTTGGGAGTACGGAGTAGGGAGTACGAAGTAGTTAATACGGAGCACAGTTCAGATTAGTCACCAAAAGTCGTACCCACTTCAAGTGGCAATTGGAGCCATTCGCCTCAACAGATCAAGTCTGCGAGTGAAATGTCTTATGTCGCTTCTCTGGGGCAGGAAAAACAATCCGAAGGGAAAGATAGTCCTTATCCCCGGCGACGTTGATTGACTTGCTAAAGCGAAAGGCTGTCTTTCATTCGCATTCGTACATAAACACATTCACATCCATAAGGACACTTGTTGTCGTCCCACTGTCTGAATCCGTTTGCATTGTTGGGGCCAAAGACAAAAGGCGTCACAACAGAAGACACCAACAGGAAGACAGGCGAGCGAAGGAAGAGGAATGGCAACATGAGTACAGAGAGAGAGAGAGAGAGATATGTCACTAAAATTGGTCATATATTTGGAATTTTTAATATCAGAGAAAATTGTGAGTTGAATTTGAAATGATTAAAGGCTAACTTTTGCCATGCCAAACTCCAATCCTTTGCACAGGCACTTTAATCTATATGCAGTGTGACCTTGCTCTTAAAGTAAGGTCCAAATTATTTTGCGAGCTAAGGTCACGCTTATTTTGAGCTAAGTTCCTCCCACATTTTTCTCCGTGCAGCATTCGATGCCGCTCCAAGCAAACTCATCCACATTTCTAGCAATGAGAAAACTACAATAGAGATGTCGAGAATCAGCTCCGCGTACACATCAGTCTATGGTTTGTTTGTTGATTTAAACAAATTATTTTTAGCCCGACCATATTAAAATGAACAAGTAATGGCTTTCGCCATACACTCAGGCTCATTTAGGTTTTCAAATAAATAACGAACGCCGTGAACGTAGCATAATTTGTTTACCGCCGCCCCGGGACGAGATGGGATATTGCTGGCATTGCTCAGCCGCCCCATTGCTCGGCCAGGCTGTGTGCCTTGCTGTGCACTTTATCGGGGCCTCGAGCTCCTGTGCGGCGCCTCTCGGTATGCAACTAAAAGCTCGAGTGCCAAGGAGTGCCAAATTCTATTAGCGGTCCCCGACGTCGACGGCAACGTCAACTCATTAGATGCAGCCAGTCACGGATGCTTGGCCCCAGCAGCCAGCCCGGAGCTATTAGTATGCAGGTGCTTGTGGGCACTCGGATAATAGCATCATCAGGACGGCAGTGTGCGAGTGCGAGAGCCCCTAATAGAATTTCCTACCGATTACCGATATGTACTCAAGAACGTAGGTATTTGGCAGCCGAAGCCGGGCCATATACGAAAAAGCTGGCCGAGACCAAAAAAGATGATGAACATGGAGCATGGCGCACTCGCATTCGCATTCGCATTCGCATTCTAGCGAATTTGTATCTAATAGTTTTTGCACGCTGATATTTTGCAGCTGCCGATCGCTTGACTTCGGCTTTCTGTTTACATTGCATGCACACACGGATCCGAATCGGAATCTGAATTGGAATTGGAATCCGATCGACAACTATGTACATATATACAAATGCCGAATAATGTATCGGCCGCTCGATGTGTGCACTCGACTCGACTCGACTCGAGATCCATTACAAGTGCCTAATTTGACTCGAAGTCAGGTGTTGAAATGGAGTATTTAAGTTTACGGCCTGCCATATTTCAAGACACTTTTCTCAAATTAACGACTAGAAAAACAGTTAGGAGTTAATTACGCAATGCGACAACGAAAAATACAATTTGACTTTTAAATTGTTTTTTTTTTTTTTTTTTTGTTGGTTGAGTGTATAGCAGATTTATTTCAATTTATCACGAACTAAAATTCTGCCTAATCTCAGAACCTCCAATCGAAAACGTTCTGAAGAAAAAAACCAATTAAAAAGTGTGGCAACTAAGAAAACGTGTTGCAAATATGAATTTCCCCGCCCAAAAGTGGCAGTCCATATACAATTTGATGGCCCATTATTATCTCGTATGTGTCCTCCAATGATGAAAAACCTTGAGGGTGGTCTCTCGATGAATTTCATGTTCAGAACGTGCGTCACAAGTGTCAGATATGTATGTACATATGTAGCTACATAGCTCTAGCATCCTCGAGATACGCTGGCGATCGTGGACCTTGGGGCTTCACAATGGAACAGCTACTAATCGCTTACAGGCGGAATGTTTGGACCGCCACTAATTAATAACGAACACGAAAGAACACTCCAAGATGCACATGTATGCGTGTGGAGGACCTATATGTATGTATGTATCTGCGACTGCTTACAATGTCTATGGGGACTGAATTTGCATTTCAAATGCCGATCTCAAGTGAGATATAACAAAATGGAGGAATGGGAGAGCAGGGAATAAGTGTCGCAACCTGGAAGATTAGACAGGGACGGCGTGCGTCGTAAGCGAGCGAGAGGGCGCTATGCGGAGCTGATTGCCCCAGTTGACAATGCAAATGCAAATGCAATGCACAGATACACAGATACACAGATACATAGATGCAGATACAATGAAATGGCACATTGAGCATAAAGTTGGACGAACTGCAGACACCATGGCACTTTCGGTTTACGGCTGACTGAAGTGGGTGATGGTACTGGAAGTGGGAGTGGGAGTGGGAGTGGGTGTCATTGCATTGCATAACCCCAGTCATAGTAAACATTCGAACGGATGGAATGTGTAGCCCCTTTGAAAACTCCCAATCAGTATGCACGCGAGCAGCCCGGATTTATTTGCTGTTAACAATAGCTGCGAAAGCACCGCGCCAACGCCACAACAATAACAATCCATTTTAATAAACAGTTAAAATCGGGAATTAATTAAGCCAGCCAACTGATTGGGCGACAGCCTATCGCATAGATAGTGAAAACGTACTGAAAACGTACACATACCCATACCCATACTCATAATCATACTCATATCGTACTCATACCATTAGATAATCGACGAAATGGGCCAGTCCGCGCGGGATGTGGCCGAAATAGAAACTAAATAGAAACACCACTGCTACATTTTTGGCCAGCAGCGCAATCCGAAATGCGAAATGCAAAATGCAAAACACGAATGGGGCGAAATGCGAACGCAGTTTGCAAACTTATCGCCTCCTGTTGTTTATAAGTACGAAATGATATTTTTCACATTGTTTATGACGACCAGTATGGGCATCATTGCTCACCAATTTCAAGCGCTTTTTATGTGCCTGCGTTGCGCCTATAAGAAGTCACTCGGCGGCGGTCAGGTGGGCTAGTTAAACTGAAAACTGCGACACGCCAGTTGCATGAAAATATTCGCTTTTATTCGCTTCATTCCATTTCATTTCGTTACGTTTCATTCGATTTTATGATCTTTTTCGAGGACGAACAGCGGACGTTGCCACCGCCGCCAAGGTGATTCTGTATAGCCATAGCTTATGTATCTTAAGGATACATGTGCTCCTTGGGAGCTGGTCAACCAACCTACCCACCCACGGATTCGTATTTGGCTGGCAGAGAAGGACCGCCGTAAATTGGGCGAATCGTGGACCAAAATATAGTAGTATGTCCAACCCCGCCGTACATATACAATACATTATCTGTTGACGTACCGAAACCAAAAATTTGTCGTTCAGCTGGTAGTTGTTGCTTGGCCGCCTGTTGCTTGTGATATTTTATGCACATAGGCGGGCAGACGTAGCTGTGCGCCGCTTCTTATACTTATTTTAATATTTATATCAGACTCTAGACTCTAGATATAAATTAAACAAATACACATGAGCACAGAGTGGGTGGAGTGGGTAGAGGGTGGGCAGGCGCACGCACACACACACACACACACTCACACACACGCACTCATAATAAATATTGCCGCACACACACGAGCACTTCTTCGCAATAACAAAACATTTCGCTGCTCTTTCTTCCACAAATTAGAATTTATTTTAATGCGCGGGGGTCACGTTCATAGAACGGATGTTGTTGCTGTTGTTGCTGCTGTTGCCGTTGACGCACAAGATATTGCAAAATATGTATACACATAGCTAACTACATATACTCGTATCCACACGGCGAGTTGTAAGCTGCAAACTCAAATTCAATGCATTAAAAATAATAACAATGGCGCGGTCACGACAGTAGTAGGAGCTATTGCGGCTATGGCAGCGGCAGCAGTAGCGCCGATAACGCTCCTACCGCCAACGTATCTGTATCTGAGAGATACAATTGGCTCACATTTACTGCCAACACTCAATCTGAACGGCACACACGCACCCCCGATATATGGCACACAGCACAACACACAGCACACACACACACGCTACATGTATATTGATCACAAATCGGGAATATGATTGTCGATTATTGCGGCCACGGAGATAACCGAATTTTCGGTGGTCAGCGGGTGGTGCAACGTGTGCTCTTGGGTGGTGGTATACTACTCCTACAGAATTCAGAACTCTGCTCGGTGCGGCCGGCGGCGAGAGGAGTGGAGGAGGGGAGAGAAGAACGCCCAAGATTCCGATTCACGAGATTCAGCCGCTATCCGCGTCGCGATCCGCAATCCGCAATCCGCTGTCCGCAGTCCGCTATTCACGATCCCCGATCGACGACGGTTGCTTGTCAAAGCAAAACGTCAAACTGATTTCTCGCTCAGCGATACGCTACGATACGAAATTCAGCAGAAACAGAAGCAGAAGCAGAAACAATGGCAATGGCAGGCAGGCCAGAAGAACGCGAACACACAGAAGAATCGCGGGGAAGAAAACTAAAACTAAAACAATCTCTGAGATACAAATTCGTGCGAGTGCCGCCAGTACGAGTTCGAATCCGAATCCGAATGCGAGTCCGAATGCCGAATGCGAGCGACAAGCGACGATCGCGAGTATCTGTATCTGCACTTGGCTTCGAAAGAATCTGAAGTAGCTACACAGCCGAAGAATGGCGGAGAGAGCCGGAGAGCGCGGAGAGCGAAGAGCTTCAAGAAAAGCTTTGCTTGTAAAGTAATAACTGTATGATTAGCCGCTGTTTTTAAATATAACAGCGAGAGAGCAAACAAGTAAGCACTCTTATAACTTAACAGTAGGGAAAACTGTGTTAACTGAGTGAACTACAGAAACATATGTATCTTGAAGTCAACATAAGTTATCAGATGTCTTAAAAGGATATATAATCTTAAACGTTCTTCAGAAAATTTCTTAAATAAATGTGAATAATTTACAAAAATTTGTCATTTGTATATTAGTAATGTGCAATTGAAAAACAAATTCAAGATAAATCCCAAAGTAAATATAAAAATAGAACATCATTTTGTTTTGTTTTCACTTCGATTGAGGACTTTCCTATCAAGTAACCGCACTTCAAACTAGGGAATCCGCATCTTTTAATGACTGAAATTAAAACATCATTAAGGCGAATTGGCCACCGAGCAATTGTCCGCAAAACATTGCGGCTTACGACTGACTGGACTAAAATAATAATAATAACGGAAGCCAATGAATCATTTATGGCATCGTAAGATAAGCTGACCCAAATAAATCGCGAACCCGTGAGTCACTACTTCACTACTTTTCGCTCGCAGAGCCAGCAAATATTGGATATTGGATGTGGGATTTTCCAGCTGAAGAGCTGCCATCCAGGAGCTGTCCAGGCAAATTGACAGGACGAAGGATCGCAGTTGTGGCCGTTACATTAACGGCTTTTCCTTCGTTCGCCGAGCCCCCGGCAAGTGCTTACACTCCAGATGGAGTCTGCACGCAACCAGAATCCAGCTTTATAGAGATTGAGCCCCCGGCAAAGGCACACCAACACACACACTCACACACACAGTCACAGCGAGCGCACGTACACATGAGCACTTCTTGATGAGCTTATATGAGCAATGGGATTTTTGCTGCCTGTTTTTGTTCTTTGGGTAATTGTAATTGCATTTGTGTTTGACCAGGGCAAGTGCCTCTATCGGTCGACTGCAGACACCACTATCAATTAGCCAGGAACCACAAAAAAGGAGGCAAGCTTGGGCGCCACAAGCCGTCGGCCACCCATTATTTGTTCTTAAATTTGAGCCATTTCATGGCACTTCTCTGGCCGGGAATGTACACAGCTTTAAGTTGGATGTGGGGTATTGGTTTACCTGGCCAACAGAGCCTTAGGATTAGAGGCCTTCACCTTCACGGAAAACACGACCTCCGTTCACTCCAGTTCGGTGGACAGTTTGTGGGTTAAAGCACAAATCACAACGGCGGATTGCGGATAGCGGACCGATAAAAAATCAACGTGCATTCACTGCCGAAATGTTTTCCCACTGGAAAAGCGTGCTGGCCGCGATTGTGATTGCGGTTCAGCTTCTGGCTTTAACCGATGCCCGATGGCACTAGATAGACACGATGTGGGCCAAAGCTAAAGCTAAAGCCAAAGCCAAAGTCGGTTGCTTTGGCCAGAAAGCGGGACGAAATCGCTGTGTCCGTGTGCCAGTGCCAGTGCGTGTGGCTGTGTGTGTGTATCTATATCTAAATATACGGCTGTGGTGTGCGCGCTGCGAGCTGCGTGTATCTATCAATTCTGCCGAAACCGAACTAAAAACTCTCAAGTGTGCCAAATGGTACATAAGTCGAGTGCCGCTCGTCACGCATCTTCGTGCCTCCAGCCGAGCGTTTATGTTGAGCAGCAGCGGAGCAGCTGAGGCTGAGCAAATATGTTGCGCACGGATACAGATACAGATACAGATACATATACAGAGACAGCTACAGCTACAGCTACAGATGCGGATACGGATAGGAGCACGGATACAGGCACGGGCACAGATACAGATACAACACGCTTGTTGCATGCCCGCCAAATGTTGAGATACCAAAAGCTCCGCCGATAAGGGTGGCATCCGAATCGGAGTCCGCATCGAGGGGGATGAAATGGTCAACGGCAGCGGCATCACCTGGCCTGCCCGGAAAAGTAGGCAACAAATCGCGCCAGCGCGCAAGCGTATCTGCGTATCTGCAGGAGCAGCTTTCATGCTCCGCAACATCCCGCTAAAAACAACTGTTGCGTGTGGCACACTGCCACACTGGTACTAAAAAGCCACACAATCGTTGTATTAAACACATTATACACATGTTTGTCTGGAGCCAAAGGGAACCCCCTCTGGGAGGGCCAACCGCCGACCACACTTCCGACCAGCTGGCGCTTCGGGTAATTTTACATTTATTTTTAAAGCTTAGTTTGTATTGGTAAATAATAGAGGTTACTTCCCGCTCGACACCAAAAAGGGCAAGCCGTCGTACTTTATGTACAGTACATGCCTCATGCGCACAGTGGCGGTCAGGAAAATAGGAATAGGAGGATTGGCTTGGCTTCATTTTTGGGCTCTAATACTTGCCTACTAGGCAATTACCAAGTAGTTTAGTTACTTGACCGCTGATTAATGTATTCAATATTAACTTGCCTGAAAAGTAATAATAGTGTTGTATTCCATATAATTGTAGGTAAACTAATGTAAAGGACTATTAACTCCACCGCATCTGTACTTCGCTCGGGGGATGCGATGTATCTCGCTCGCTGGAAGCTGCGAGCACATTATATAAAATTTATAAATACTTTTAAGCGCGGCCTGTCAAGGTGCGTTTGTGCCTGTGTTTGGGTGATTCGATTTGGCCTGGCTTAGGGGTTCGGTCCACAGGTCGATTGGCTGCCGACTTTATTACTGTATTATTGGCCTTTAATTTGAGCCTGAACGGCAGAATTCTCGTGCGCACACAGAAATGAATTTCCCTGGCGTCGGCGACGACTTCCTTCCATTCCATTCTAGTCGGCTAATTTCTGTAATGTTTTCCATTCATTCCTTTGTGAGGAAGGCAGCAAATAAAATATATAAAAAAAAAAATAAAATAAAATGCCCGGGGCCGGAATACAAACGATTTATGAGGGAGCAGGACGAACCGCGGACCTTGCACCTGATTAGTTGGGCAATTTGAGAGCATTCAACACGTGACCCGCTACCTTTGAATAATTTATTTTTGATTTTTTCGCAATTTATTGTGGCTGCTGAACTCAGGGGTTAAAAGCATGCCTTATTATCAGCATTTATTTTAATTAATGTTCAAAACTGGAAAACCAATTATGCGCAAATGGTTCCTAGGTCTGGTCAAGAAAGACCACAAATATGTGCTGACTAATTGGAAACCCAATGCCGAGTGCAACGCAAATGCATCCCGAATGCAGGCGCTATTGGAATTATTGAAATTCCACACCAAATCGACTCAATTAGGTCCGTTGGATGCGAGTTACCAGTACCAGGAAATTGAAGCTGCTTCTCTTGTCTTCGAACAGGACTTTAGTTGGTGATTAAGTTTTCAAGGATATTTAATTCAATCTGCCCAAATTAAGTACCAGGGCCAAATATTCATTTACTTAGCCATGCCTGCCAGTGCAGAAATTCAAACAAACAGGGAGTAGAATATGCTCATGGAATCATCTTTAAGAAGAGACAATAGACGGTTTCGCAGTGCAAAGACAATAATTTTAATTCGGACCTTGAAACTGATGTGAATTTAAAGCGGAAATGTATCCTTTTAATGTGAGAAGCCTTTTGCCCTCCTAGCTAAAGTTTCGTCTCTTAAAGACCAGGAAGTTGAGTCGCGAGGCAGCAAAGCAACATTTCGCAGCTTTGGCTGTTTACGGCCAAGGTCCTAAACGCACTTGCCACTTATCAAGGTCCTTTTGGCCAGGCTGCGTTCGCCGTACGCAAGTCATTAAGCTGATGGGTCCGGTTGGTATCGCTCTCCGAGCGCTGGGAACCCACTGCCTGGCCACCACCACCAACCACATTATGCATTAATGTAGTTAGCACTCGAGCTCACCTGGGCAGGAATACGGCTGAGGATGTTGGGCAGGACAAGGTGGAGCGGACTAAACGGACTAAGCGCAGCGTTTTGCCCTCGGGGTGCGAACAATTTCACGCATCCATTGTTTCCAACAACATTTGCTTTTCATCACTTTGTTTGGTGTGCATTTTGCGGGCCAGGCTGCCGCCATCAATGATGATAATCATAATCTACGGCCCCTTCTGTGAGTTTATGACTTTTTCACCATGTCGAAATTGGAGGGGCTTGGGCTCAAAACAAAACAAAACAAAAGGAATATGTTTTTCTTTTATAATGCGGGAAAAGCCAAATATTATGTCTTTGGGTTCGAGTGCTTCTCACTTCGTTGCTGGCCCGGGCACTTAACCCAGGTCCAACGACATGGTGGATCCATGTGCCTCCCAACCAAGTGCGTTAATTAGCCAGTGGGCCAGTGTGTGTTTTATGGCCGAGATAGATTCGAATGCGCATTGAACTAAAATTAAATAGATTTATTATTCAATAAATTGAACGCTTATGCTTAGAATATGCTCATCAATCTGCCGTGGCTTGCCACCATCCGCTTGGCTCTGGAGCAGTAGAAACTGTGGGGCAATCGAAGTGGTGTGTGTTTTTGTGTGTGTGTGTGTGTGGGTGCCAAAAGCGCTATTTAATTTTACGACAGATACATTTATGCTTATTACTTGTGTTGATTTTACGTCTAAATATGTCTACGATGCGGTCATAATGGATATGCATGTGTATTACTGCGGTGTGATGCGTGCTTGTGTGCTTACAAACTAGGTTCCGATATAGTATAGTATATATAGTATATATATATATATATATATATATAGTATAGTATATAGTATAGCATATGGCCTACGAGCTAAGTATTGATTGATATGTACAAAAAGCCTTGCAGCCTAACACAAAAAAGGATAAGTTCGTAAGAGGATAAAACAGATTTCACGCTAAAAACAAATTGGTGTGTGGGAATCGTAACCTATTCATATATCATATCATATATATATACGGGTATTGGATTGGTTGTATGTATCCGAAGTGATGCTTATGCACTCGCTTATGTAAGTAATGGCTATCGATAACTACACGCTCGCTGGCTTGTCTTTTATGCAAATGTGAAAATGGAGCACACACGCATCCTATATACACTCTCGATAATGTATATATATTCCATGATCTTCTACTGGCGGCATCTCGCACTTGAGTTTCGGGCGGTTGGGTATGGTGCTGCATGCATGAACATCGAATGCTGGGATGCGCCTAATGCGCTTTTCATGTCCTGTCCACATCCTTGATGCTCCTGTGCTCCTGCCGCATGCGTGTGTATGTACATTTAGGTTCGGCATCTGTGTGCTTGTGTGTGTGTGTGTGTTTGAGTTTAACTGCTTTTGTATTTTTCTGAAAAATATGACTTTGGTATTCCTTTCCTTGTCTCTTCTTTCCATGCCGGTTCGTCGCGTTATCCTTCCTAGCTGACCACGGCATCCTTGAGCAGGGGCACACCCACACCCACACCAGCACCAGCACCACCCACCGCCGAAGCGCCTCCGTTCAGAAGGACTTCACTGCCTTCCATGTCCTGGTCGACATCCTCGTTCTCCTGTTTAACTGGCGATCGATGCGATTCCTCTTCAGCGGCTTTCGGCTCCTCCTCCTCCTCCTCATCCTTCTCCTCCTCGACTGTCGGTGCTTCGGCGTGGCAGGGTGAGCTCGTCCTTGTCTCGCTCTGTGACAGCGGCACATTGGCCACCAGCACTCCCGAGTACTTGACGCCATTAAGCTCCAGATTGACAATCAGCTGCGGTTCGCCGTTATCGCCAGTTCCTGGAAGGGATCACGGTTTATATTAGTTCAATGGTCATATGCTTGGGTGGCTACAATCCAACTACTGAGGTACATATAATCTTTCTATTCAATTGAAAGTGATTTTAATACTTCAGTTATTTCCGATCTTATCTTACTTGCTACCGTGATAAATGCTTTAAGTTAATTTCGAGTGAACTCACCATTTCGTGCCACTTGAAACTGCATTCCGGACAGCAGGCTCAGCGTCTCGAGAGGATTGAGCTTGCCACTGGACGACGCATCCTTGTCCTCGGTCGGCACGTCCTTTCCTCCACTCTGGGGCTTAGCGCCGCCCTTTTTCTTAGTGGAAACGGGCGAACTGTGACGATGACCCACCGACCCACCGGTGGTGGTCGACGTGGTGGGTGAGTTCTCAATGGCCGAGTCGTCGGACTTGTCCAGATGGTGGGTCTGATGGTGGTGGTGTCCGTTCATCTGCTGCGGTTCGCTGTCGTCGTGCATGGAGGACGAGTTGCCCGTGGTATTGTGCTCACCGTGAGCGTAGTCATCCTCTGGTTCGCCCTCGGATGCGGCATCCTGCTGGTGGCCCATCGATGGGTGATGGAATCCCGCAGCTGCTGCCACAGCGGCCATGTTGTGTGGATTCAGGTAGAAGTTGGCGGGAAAGCCGGGCGGAAGGAGGCCACTGCCCACGCGCTTCGCTGGAGGTGGCTGGTCCACAAATCTGGATGAAGAAACCAATTTGGTTAGCACAAAAGTCTTCTCACAAAAACTAAATCAATTCTTTGCAATTATCAACAAACATAAGGTACGCAAAGTTTGAACATTGAATGCCTCGACTTTCTGACATTTTATTGTGCGGGTATGGAGCCAACTTACTTGTCATCCTGGTCCACGGGCTCTGGTGTGGGTTCCCGTTCGCGTTCCCGTTTGATATTTGTGAGATTTGGAGGCGAGTCGGACAGGTTCAGGGCTTCGCTGGAGTGGAGAATGGAGAGAAATGGTAAATGGTTAGTGTCTTCGCTGTACAGCTATGCTTCGCAAGCAGGTGGCGCTGTTCCTATTGCCTGAGAAGTGTGTAAGCTGGATGGCGCCAGCACTCTGAATTTATTCCAACTTAATTCATTTTAAATATTACTATTTTCAATATGCATTTACTTTGTTAATTAAGTAAAACCTGAATTTAGGCAGATTTCAACATTATGAATCTGCCAAAGCAAAAACCAGTTGGAGTGCGTTCAATTAAACTGGTTGCCACTGTAAGCATTTGGCAATTGCGAAATCTCGAAAGGACGGAAATCAATGTCGCACATCGTGAAGAGCTTACCGTTGCTGCGGCGAGGTGTGTGCCGATCCCGGTGGGCTGTTGTTGTTGTGATACATATGCCACAGGGCCACCTGAGCACTGAGTGCCTCATGCTTGCTCAGATCCGGACTCTGCGATCGCTGGCGCTGCTGCTGCAGGTGATGTTGCTGCTGCGACTGCTGCTGCTGCTGCTGCTGGTGGTGATGCTGCTGCTGCTGCTGCTGCTGTGAGTGCTGCTGCTGGTGGGGATGATTGCCGCCCAGGACCGGCGGCATGCCTTGCTCCTTCTTGGCCTGGATCAGCTGCAGATACTCCATCATCCGGCTCTCGATCTCCTGCTTGACCAGATTGGGCATCTGGCCAAAGGCGGGAGCGCCCATCAGGCGATGATGAGCTGCGGCGGCGGCAGCGGCGGCCTGAGCCTGCTGATTGTTGGCCACCGCGGCATGGGTGACCAGCGCCAGCGGCGACATTTGCTGCATGCCACCGGGCAGAGAGGGTCGCGAAATGGGCGTCTATGGAGCATAGGAGCATATCAGACATTAGTACCACAAGTTCTTGGCTGATCCAAGCTGCTGCTTTGTGTACTCACCATCGGCATCTGGTTGTGCATGGCCTCGTACTGGCCGTAGCTGGAGCGGCGTCCTTCCCGGCGATTCCCATCGATGGCCGCCTGCAGCTCCGCCGGCGTGCTCAGATTCTTTTTCTCGCACTCGTACGGGTACAGATACTTCATGTATCTGCAAGATGCATAAAATTATTAATAAGCGCGGCAAACAGACGCTCTAAGCGGCAGCGGGAGAGAGAGAAAGGGGCAAACTTCACGTTGATGTCCTGTTTAAGTTGAATTATCGTGTAAATACGAAAGCGACAGGCAAACAAATCACGATCCCACAGAGGGAGCTCCACGATTGCTGATCGATTGTTGCTTGATCGCTGCAATGTTTGATTGTCCGTTTCTGTTTGTCCCGCATCTTGGGTTGCTGATGCTATTTGTGTTTGCCTTGGACATAGCTCAACGTGGCAGGTAACCGCGATGGGATGTTTGAGTTGCAAGGGATTGAACGGATTGAATGGAATATCCACTTACTGGGTGCGCAGGGTGAACGCGGCACTGGTGATGCTGGAGGGCAGGTGCAGCCCCTTGATGATCTCCTGCCACAGCTTCTTGTTGATAACATCCACCAAGCCGCCGCGGGCTATCACCAGATTGTACAGCTCGTAGAGATCCAGCACCGATTTGGCCATGATCGGCAGCCGATTGATCGGAGTTCCTGAAATGTGATTAGGGGGGGTGGGGATGGGTTTTACTAAACATTCGATTCCGAATTCAGCTGTTTGCGCAATGAAACTTGTTCTTGCACTTGGCTATGTTTTTCCATCCAGCTCGTTAAATGCACCAACAAGCAAAACACGATTTAAAGATCCATAAAACAGATTTATCTCCCCAAAGAGTGCAGCGATTCCCCCCGATCCCCGATCCACGATCATCATCCCACTCCCACTCATCGATCACGGAGCAATTAACACTTGTAGCCCCTGTAGCAGCTGAAAAGTGCAGAGCGAGGCCGATAAAAACTGAAATAAATCCTAATTGTTGCTCGATTTGAAACACACGCACACACATACTCGTAGTATATACACATGTTTGTACATATGTTGGTCTGTTTATGGCGGCTAATCATCATCATACACATTGGCATTCTATTGGCCTCTATTTGCTATTGATTTGTACTATTGAAATTTTCTTTTCTACTTCCCTTTTTATTGCACACAGAGAGAAATTCTGTGATAGTTTGGATACCATTGTATGGTTCATTTGCTTAAAGACTATTCTATAATCATATCATCTTTCTATTTAAACATCCCACTAAGCATCTTTGGCACTTGAAAACGATTAAAAAACAAAACGAATCAACCTACATAATTGCTGGCTCTGTACGTTTGTAACTCAAAGTTGTATAAATCTGCGCGGGCTCCTTTCCTTTTTACGATCCAAATACCAAATACCATATCACCGATTGCCGCCTGTTGCTGCCCCATGGATCCAACAATCCAACGATCCATCGATCGATCGACTTTTGGTTTCGTTTTCGTTTTCGTTGTCTTTTATGAGCCCCAGAGGAATCAATCAAACTCTTTGATGGACGTGTTGATTGAATGAAAATACGTTTGTTTTTTATGCATATAAACAAATTGAGTGGCGAGGTGATGCTCGTATCAAAAAGGAATAACACAAAATAAATGAACAATCTGGTAGATATGCACATCTACCGATCCGTCTACAATGTGCCAGGGAAAAAAAGATTGTGGATTGCACGAGCCACAAACCAAAAAAAAATCTAAATCTGGGCAGGACGCACATAATCAAAGGCAATTTAATGATCAGCTCCGGCCGCCCGTCAATCGAATCGATCATTAAACTCTCCGTCGCATCGCATCGCATCGGATCGGATCGAATCGAATCTCCTGCCCAAGGGTATCGATCTGATCCTAACCGGAGTATCCCAACCGATCGCTGCTCCTGACACGCACATGCCAAATGCCAACTGCCGACTTATTATTATTATTTTTCCTGCCAGCTTTTTACATTTTTTTCCCCCACTGCGGTCTTTTTGTGGCTTTCAGACTGAACTCTTTTTGGGGGCACATCTATTTATTTACTTATTCGACTGCATTTGTTTTTCTAGATGTCAGGCGCTTTTAATGGAAATTAAGGGAAACTTGATCGAGTCTGAAATCATAACGCCACCAGCGCCGAAGGGAGTCGCATCGCTCGTCCCGACATCGAGTCGGTCTCCCAGTTTCCAGTTCCCAGTTCCCAGTTCCTAGTTCCTAGTTCCCATATCCCAAATCCCAAAGATGGTGTATGGTGGGTTGGGCGTTGAGCACTGGGAAATAGCTACGAAAATAGCGGCCGCGTTGATAAGTGATTGACGTCTTTTAATTAAGAATTGCGCCCGCTCTTCGCTGCACAAACAACTCACGGCAAGCGATCCACATTTATTTCAAATTTCAAATCACATTTATTTATACCTTACATTTGGCATAATTTCCGTTAGTTAGTTAGTTGTACAATTGTACAATATCATTCGGTTATAGACACATGGACACGGACACGGAATACTCTTGGCCCGAGTCGCATTTTTCGGCGCTTCCTTCTCATGGCGGACGACAACTTTTAGACAGTAGTCTCATTCTACCCCAGCAGGCGACCCCCCTTACCCACCTCCTGCTCCTACGCCCCTGCCCCTTCTGTGTCCCCCCCACCCAAAAACCCCCTTTGCAGTGACCGCGACGGGTGAGCGTGCATATGTCAAAACTTGAACGCATGTGACAGATTAAAATCCATTAAGTTGTCAGGGATGTTCTACGCATATAGGGACGTGTAAGTATGTTTATTCAGAGCATAGATTTTATATACAATACTTTGTATGAAACGTATACGAAATTACATAAATAAACAAATAATGTTGTCTTCAGCATGGAATGTAAATTTCATTTCAAGGCAATGAATACTAATCAAAGTCACGAATTTGCATCTAACAAATTTGTAAATTTAATTACAGTTGGACATGAAGTACAAGAGTAATTTTGAAAAAGAATACTTTTGCAAGTATATTTGAAGTACATTTCTGCTGCCAAGTTTATGAGAGTTTGCCGTGGGTCAACATCACTGTACTCGTACTATTTCCCTGGAACACGACTTGTGCAAATACAAACAAATTTAATGCCCTCTCGGGTTGCGAGTCAGGCAATCGAGGCAAACACACACAGGCTCAAGGATTGCGCTTGGATCGCCAACCGGAAGTTAATTTATTGAAAAAGTACAGTCACGCCAGGCATTTGGAGTGGGTGGGTGCATGCCACCGATTTCCCTTGCATTCGGTAATGCCCATAATTAATGACAAAAGTGCAGGAAAGCATACTCGCATTTATAAATAGGCATTTGCTCCGATTGCCGCTGCAAGTCGCCTTTAAAATTTAAGTACCAATATGCATATGGTACCCCCTTTTCCCACAGTGTGTGTGCGTGTGTATGTGACAGTAATTTGAAGTGACAAAATGACAAAAAGTCAGCCACCAAAATGATTTCTCTTCTTCTCTCGGTTTCTCGATTTCTCGGTTTCTTGGTTTCCTTTTCACCAGAATTTCTGCATATTTTAATGGCTCCCCTTTAGCCCGCTCGCGCTGCTCAAAATCAAACGTCAAAGTGCCGAGAAATTTATTCAATTAACATAATTTGAGTGAGCCCCAAAAACACTTGGCTGACTGAGTCAGCAATCCGTCATCTGGGCCAGGGATATGCAAATGTGATAATTCAGATTCGAGATACAGCCCCCCCCCCAATAGTCCCGCCATCCCAACTCTATGAGCGCCCCTTGAAAAACTTCAATGCAATGTGCAACTTACCGCGCTTTTGCATAAACGAGAACAAGTCGTCCAGGAACTCTTTGCGCTTGGGATCATCATTGATTTCATAGAGCTGCAATTAGAAGTGTTAGAAATGTATAGATTAGACTGGGCTATTAAGTTTGCTAATTTTAAAGCAAACGCTTTCCCAATACCAGTTAATGTCCACCCGGGGGCGCCACAAACATTTAACGCACATTAACGACTTCATTCAAGATTCTAAAGCATTGTTCCGCAGTTATATTTGTAATTTATCACAAAATAGTATATTACACAACCTTTTTATTAATTGAAAAATGTTAAATGTCATCATATCATGACTAAATTAGTTTTGATGTAGATAAACATACAAAACGAACCATTATAAGCGTATTAGTGTGAGATTTTAAACAAAACAATCGAACAAAAGACTTGACAACAACTTGACTCTTTAGGCCAATGGATTGGCACAAAATGGAGTTTTGGCTCACTTCTGGCCTTTTGTTGGGCCAACAATAGACGCTCATGATGACAGGGGCGCGTGTTTGGTTGTTTCCATCTCTGTCGCTCCCTGCAATGTTGTACATTGTTTGCTGGGGGTTGATAGAGAAACATTCCCCTAACCCTCCAATCCTGCCTCTTTGGACTTTTGTTAGAGTGTGAAGAGCTCAATGGGCGCGCGAGTGGCACAACGGATAATTAGGTGATAAAGATAGAGCCGGAGATACAAACGAGGGAAGTACATAAATGTATCTGCCATTTATACATTATTATTTATCGTCGCTATGTGCTGCGTTTTTCCTGCGGCTCATGCTTTGACCTTTGCCACCAGGAACCAAGTCCGTGGAAGGAAAAACCCTAGTCACAACTTGGTACGAGTATGTTCAGAATTAATGACAACATCGGAGTGAACTCATCAAATTCGGAATTCATCATACTTTCCGCCTACTGCAAAAAGAAAGAAACGAAGCTGGAGATGGAGATGGAGATGGAGACGGAGCTACAGACGGAGCCCTGCACCATCCGTGGTGCACATTCTAAGTCAATGCGAATGATGAACTGCCTCCTTCTCCATCTCCTTTCGCCTCTCCACCTCCTCGCATAAATGATTTAAAACCAAGTCAGACTTGGAGCCCCGACTTTGGCCGGGCACTTTGGACTCCAATCCTTCTGCCAACTTCTTTCCAAACTGGCTGGGCTGGGGATATTTTTTATGATTCTCGACGCCCACAAGAGCTATAGGAGCAGTGCCAACAAAATAAAAAAAAAACCTTCATATATACATATGTGGCTTTATACCGCTCGGGGTTGAGCCAAACACAAAATAAATTAATTGAAATTCAACTGGATTGGTTCCTCGAAGGATTCGTTGCTTTTCACTGATTACACCTTATATGTACATTATACACGTGGATGTACCTCCTGAATTTGATCTTCGGAGATGAGCATTTTGAGCTGATGCTTTCGTTTCACACTTGTTGTTGAGATGATTTCCCGATTTCGGAACTATATTTCACTTGCAGTCTTCGATTTATTTCATTGATCAACGCGACGATGCAACGCCATCAAAGGTCGTTTATCAACTAAATTTGTGGCAGGAGTCTGGATCGAAATGCTGCCTGCGTCGCTGCCGCCGCACACACACACGCACACACACATGTGTTGTATCTGTGTACCTACATTATTGCCTGCCTGTCTGCGGTACTCGGGTACTCGTTCGTATTAATAATCATAAAATGAAGTCTCGCTTTCACGCACAAGGGTTGCAAACCTGCCTGTGCCTCATTTACCAATATCTTTCCCGAATTTCGATCCCCGAACTTGCATCACAGCAGCCGCAAAACCGTTAAGCGCTACCAATATCTCTCCCAAATCCGTAGCAATAAAGTTATAAAACCGGCAAACAAGAATTCTATCCCCTGCCACGTTTGCCGTAGACCAATCATAATCGTTTTTATAACTATCGAAGATGCTGCTGCCGCTGCCTGAGCACACACATGTTTCTTCGGGATCTGGAATCGTGAACTGGGAATCTGGAATTGGGATTCGGGGTTCTGGGTTCGGGTTATAAAAATAATCTCACTTATTTGTCGCCTAGACTTAGTACCCGACAAATCCGCTGCCTGGGTGCTTGAAATTTGAATCCTTGATTCTGGGAATTCTGGATTTCGCCAGATCAATTCCCTTTGCCTGCCCCCGTGTGTGTGTGTGTGTGGGTGTGGGTGTAATTTATAACTATCAGATACAGATATAGTTGCCCTAGCATATGGATGCAAAAAGGTTCCAGTGGACATTAAAATTTATATGGACATGATCCCGTTGCACGGACGGCCTTTGGTCCCTAAGTGTTGTCCTGCCGCATCGAGTGCATAATTCAACGGCCAGCACTCACACATCGTTTTCTATCCGCTGCTATGGATACAGATACAGATACGGATACCGCTACAGATGCAGATACATCTGCAGGTTGCCGGCATATTTATTTAAGAATTTCACACTCATTACTCGAAATGTGTTGAACAGACTTTCCGTTTTTTCATCGTCTTTTATGTTTTATTTCATCTCTTGGCTCTTATAATTTTCTGGAGAATGCTATAATGATGAATGCACTAAATAAATACCCATTAAATATTAATCTGTTGTAACGATTTGTCAAACCGAAAGCCATTTAAATTATTAAGTTGTTTGTTTTTTGCTTAGAAAAGGGCTCTGTATATTTCAGTCAACGTTTAGTTTTAGTTAAATAATTAACCTCTTTATAGATTATTGCAATTATTTAACTTACCATTCACCAGATTTTAGAACGTAAGTTCTGCGACGACTAAGTGAATTACAAAACACGCGCCAAAAAGCATCGAATTGAAAGGAAATGGCACAATCGCCACGATTGAATTCTTCAACAAGAACACATGAATATATTTATATAGAATATTATTGGAAAATGCTTCGGGCTATAATTAAACATAATTATTCAGTACGTACAGATAATTGACATTGATTAATGAGAGCAGGGCAGAAAGAAACTATATAATACAAGAAATGAGCAGCGAAATGTACCAAAAATAATATTTTTGTTTTACTTGTTGTCTCTTCGTCTGCGGATGGATGGATGGAAAGATAGATAGATATATAGATAGATGGATGGCTGACTATCTGACTGATGGCCAAGACTGAGAACTAAAATCAGAGCAGAGCGCACTGTGAATTTTACTTAAAGTTGGGGAAAGGCGAATGGCTGAGAAGCCAGCGAATGAATGAGCGTATCTGTATCTGTATCGGCGACCGTATCTGTGCGATGCTCTTTCAAAATGGCTTTTCTCGCAGTCGCAGCCAGCCGCTATCGCTTCAATTAACATAATTAACGTTTCGTCTCGTTTCCACAATTAATGAAAGAGCGAAACAGCCATTTTGAATGTGCTGCGAGGGATTTATCCGACACCTACAGACCAAGCCAAGTTGGAGGTGGCCAAAGGGAGTTGTGAGATATATATACATATGTGTATATCTGGTCAGCTTGGTTTCTGGTTTCTGCAAGCACATCATCATCATTCAAGAGCCGCACACGGTGTAAGCGAAGGTGTTAAGCGTGAAGTTACAGATACATTTGCGGCCAGAGCTGCGACTAAAGCCCCATCCACCAGAGATACATAAGTATCTTTTGCATTGCATTGCGAGGGTCAAAGTTTTTATAGTGCATAGAGAATGCGGGCTCCGTTTGATGGATAGCTATGGCCACAGCTACATGGCTATTTGGCCGAAAGGGAGCAACGGCGAGTGTGTGTGTGTGTGTGTGTGTGCATTTAAAGTTAATCGAAATTCGGTTTTTATGACCCAAGCGAGGCGAGGCGCGACGAGACGAGACGAGTCAGGCCCAACCAAAACGAACCAAAAGCTGTCGCGGTTCACACAGTGTATCCGTATCCGTATCTCTATCTGTATATCAGTATCTGTATCTGTGGCTGTATCTGTGCCTCGATTTTGGCAACCACATTTAATGACCACACCAAAAACTGTAAGGATTCGAGGGGATTTCGGGCCTAATTGCTCGCATACTCGGTCAGCATGTGGACCTCACATGCCGGGGGATGCTGTCCAGCTATTTTCTCACCAAATTAACGCCCTGAAAAGGGCTACATTAATTGCTCAATTGCAAACCGGAACTATCGTATCGCCTGGAACGCCTCAAGGCGGCACTAGCATTAGCCGTACCATGACGAGATCCGAAACGAGATCACAAACTGGAGTGCTGGACTGGCGGACTGCCGGGCAGCTTGACTGCTGGACTGCAGCGTCTTCCAACTGGTTTCGATCCCCTTCGGCCAGGTGGGATGAGGATGAGATACTTTCCCGCTGGACTGCGACTGGCTATTAGTAGTTAATTGATAGCTTGCCTGCATCTTGTTTACACACAGTTTTGTCGATTTCAATTGACTGAACCTCGGGCCCTCCGCCCCCTGTGTGTACCCCACGACTTTCCAACTCCCTTCCCTTCGCCCAGCACTCTACTAACCTGTCTGACTTGTTTAAACTGCTCTTCAAAGCTCCATCCATTATTCTGCTGCGATGAATTGGAAGCCTCGCTGGACGTCGACGAGTTCGATGCGGAATTGGCTGCAAAGTGGCGGGCTGAGTGCAACAGTTAAACACAAATGGATCGCCGCCTGCCACGCGATAGATAGATACCAACCTTCTTTGCCGCTCGGCGCTGCTGTGGGTGATGCGAACGAGAACTGGTGGCCACCCACTCCTCCGCCTCCTCCGCCGCCACCACCTCCTCCGCCGCCCGATCCTCCTGTTCCTCCAGGTCCGGCTGTGCCGCCTCCATTGGTGGTCGCATTGCTGTTGGAGCTATTCGTGGGGGTGGTGCCTCCGTTGTAGCTGCTCCCATTCCCACCGCTGGGCGACGATGTGACGTGGCCAAAGGCCACCGAGTTGTGGGGCAGTGGGAAGCCCGAGCTGATCGTCGTGGGCAGCATATTGGCCCCGAAAGCAGCGGCATGTGCTGCGGCAGCATAGTCCTGTTCCTACGGGTAAATACAGGTATTTCCAATATAATACGGATATAAATATCCGATTTCCCTTCAAATTACTTTAGCTGTATGATAGTAGCTACAGTATCTTCAGCTCGATAGACATCTTAACACTCACCATCAGGCCCACCTTCATGTCGCGCACCTGCATCTTGAGCTTCTCCAGCACGTCGCTGTGCTGGAGATTTGGAATGCTGTGTAGTCCGCCGATGCCCATGAAGCTGCCCAGAGCGTTGAGCGGATGATTCGGCGGCAGTTGATGGTGATGGCTGTGGGAAGAGGATTGTTGCAGCGATTATTACCGCACCTCCGCACCTCCAGGACATTAATCAGGAGCAGTCACTCACCTCAGGGGCAGCTCGGTCTGCGGTTCGGGGCTGGCGAAGCTACCACCGCCGCCGGAAACTGTGTGACTCAGGCGGGCTGCAATCGCCGCCTTGGCGCTCAGCTGATGATGCTCCCCATCCACGGAGTCGCAGTCGCGCATCTCGTCGTCCGTTCGATCACCATGTGACTGCACAGAAGGAAACGCAGATCGTTTTTGAAATGAGTTTTGGTGGTGAGGGGCTTATACATCTAATTCTTAATACAACATTTCTCCCAGTGCACCTAGAACCAAAAACAAAGCGACCCCATGTAGGTGATGGAGAATTAATGGCGGCGCTTATGTCAACAAGCTGCCCGCTGGGCCAGCTTAATACGGACACTTTGTTAGGCGGCAAATCGGCAAATCGGAATCAGAATCGATATCGAGGCACTCCGATCACTGACCGCGGATCACTGGGCGTGGGCAGTGGTCATTGATCCAGCTGAAAAGCATCACCATCTCGATTCTGGTTTATGGCATGTGCCAAGAGTCACATTAACTTTGGCACGCCGCGCAATTTCAATTGAAAGCAACTGAAAGCCAAAGACTGCGAGTGCTGAAAACAGAAAGCCACTTCCTCCGGCGGGGTGACAACAAAGGTAACCACTTAATAAATTAACAATGCCAGACCCACAAAACGGCAATCAGCCCAGAGCTGTTCGCCCCGCTCCAGGGCCGGTTGGAGGGTTTTGGGGGGAGCTACTGAAGCTTCGCTCCTGGCCGGCAAAACTGGGAGAACTAGCAGACATGGCAGACCAGTGCTAGCCGTGACTCTTTGCCAAGAAGTCCGCCACGCATGGCCGGGAGTGTTGAAGTCACCAACTGCGACTGCGTCTTCAGCCAGAGCCAGAGTTAGCTAGCTTCAAGTCCGATGCAACTCCATCACGGCTTCTTGGTTTTTATGCATTTGGAGAGGTGCAAATTAAGCGCATCTGTGACTGTGTGCAAATCGGGAATTTTCAATTTAAACACAGCCAACGGAGGAGCTGGAGGTGCTGGAGGAGCCGGGGGAGCCAGCGGAGCAGGGGCCAAACAAAGTAAGCCAGGCCAACCCAAGTCGGTCTCATACTCGTATGTAGCTATTTGCCGGATACCCAGTGTGTTCAACATTTATCGCCTGGCTCTTTGGTGGTGCAGCACTGGTGTTGGTACTTCAAGTGTTGGTGTCGCTGTGGCATAATCATAAGTGCAACCAAAACCAAGGCATAGACAATGCCTCGACCATAGAGAAACGGAGTTCCTGGAATTCTTTGAAGTCGGCGCGAATGCAAAGCGCTTCTATGGCGAAAATGTTGCACATGCAATTCCACACGCAGTTGCGGTCAAAATGATTATGGCATACTTTAAAAAAACGCTTTTCAATTGCAAAATCCTGTTTTAAGCTATAATAATAGTTATAGATTAAGATTTAATCAAAATATAGTGCTGCATAGCTCCAGAATAGACCAAACGTAAACCGACTTGGTGGGTTAGTTAGTAGTTTGTGCATGTGTGTATATCAAACTAATGTAACTTATCGGAGTCGTGCGAAATACATGCAGATGCTCGTGTAAATGCAGCCACACTGTGTGCATGTGTGCGTTTTAGTTGCGGTCTACTGTTGACCAGGTCCAAACAGAATGCAGTGGTCTGGGCTCCGCCAATGGCCAACATCCAAGATCCAACAGCCAACAGCCACGGAAAGCGGCGGCATGCAGGCCATGCCAACTTGCACCTATAAAATGTCTAATTAATGCACAACGAATTTGTGCCGCTTTAATGTGGCTGGTGCAAGTGGATCGCATGGCTGTGGATACGGATCGGCAGATGGAAATGCTCAAAGAGCGCGCACAAGGCAATTTATTTAAGATATTCATTAAAAAGCCAACAAAGTAGCACGGAAGAAACCATTGCAACTAGTGGTAACATGTTATGAACTTATTATTAACATTTCGAGCCATCTTAAACAATCGGAAAGGAAATGCACTTAGCTGGAGGATGGAGAAAAGGTTCCACCTTCAAGGAAGAAATCCATCAAAATCACCGCAACAATGCCCATTTCAGATATGGAATTTCGTTGGAATATCGACGTAGCTTCCGTGGAATATCAATATATAGTCGCTGTAAGCGACGCATAAATCACCGTGAAGCGATAAGAGGTGCTCCACTTGGAGGGCATTAGGTGCCCAATCCAATGGAAGGCGGGAAAACACCCGCACAGTGCGGAACTCGACTAATGGCGGTGGTGTACTATGTATGTATCTGTATGTACCTACAGATGGCTATGGCGAACCCACCTGGTCGGCGGGGGACACGGCAGTTCCATTAATTTTTGCGTTGATAAAACGCTACTGTTATCGCCAGCTAAACACGAAGTCGCCAACTGCTAAGGCAAGACATTAAATCGCAATTAGACCCACAGACAATGAGGAAAACTCGGTGCTACATATGTAAGATAGAGATACTATTCCGAAACTCAAACAAATGGATGTGGGCATGGGCATTTTGGTGAGTGGGCGGGGAGGGGGGGGGGCGGTTGGCACCTGTGCAATTTACCTTAATAGCTTTCGATGCACCGCAGACGGAGGCAACTATCTGAGTGGCCTGTATAGGAAAAATATTTAATTTATTTGCCACAGACCGTACTTAGCCCCCCTTCCCCTCCTCTGCCTTGGCTTTTTATCGCTAATTAGTGTTGACATTACATTTCGATAGAAGTGGCTGGAAATAATGTATCTTAATTTATTATCATCGCTGCATTCAGAACTATGAACTACAAATGCAATTTGACTAATTTCCATTCGCTGTTCGACAATCGAATGCGACAAATTTGTAGGAAATTGCTCGCAGTTTTCGAGGGTTTCGAATGCGGACAAACGGACAACTGGACAAACGGACGGACAGATGATGCCGCATGTGCAACATGCCGTGCTAATTTAAAACAAAAGGACACACCGCTGCGACCGCTCGGAAATCCATAATGCGACAATCCAGAAGCGAAGCTGTGAAGGGCGCTGCCGGCAAACAGGATCAGGATATTGCTACCAGAAGAGAGTCCTGCATAGCACACATACAGCAGTCCATTCGAGGGGCGTTTATTGTGTGAAGGATTAAGATTACGAGCCGGCGAGCATGTGTATCCGCATTTGTTTCTGCTTTTCTGTGGCTCGAGTCGCCGGTTTTACAACTGTATTTCCTTGTTTTTTCGTTGTCCTTATTCTTATTCTTATTCTTGTTTTTCTTTTTTTTTTTAGCCCGAACTCTCTTGACAAACTAAGGCCTAATGTCCTTATGACTCAAGTGGGTTCGGCCGGAGTCTCATTTGAGGATCAGACCGGGGCGTACTGGCGTCTTAAGTTTATTACGTTCGTCTTATTCAAATCGTAGGTCTGAGTAATTAGGCGCATTGTTTAAACTTGGAAAAAAGGCAAGAGAAATTAGAAATTCGGAGTCCTAAACCAATAAAGCACTACTTCAAGGCTAATGGGGATAAGAATTGTAGGTATTTCGAGATAAATTAATCAATATATTATAACAAAGATCTCCTTAAAATTGTGATCTTAACTTTTTTATTTATAGGCAGGGCACGAGTGTAGGGTTACAAACATGTGCTGACAGATATCTCTCCTATAAAAATAGATCGAAGAGACATTCGTGCATATGTCATATCGTCGTGATGCCTGTCAAAATCATAATCTTGGATGACACGATGGCCTCTGGAGATGAATTCTTCACTGCCCCCGGGAGTCTGTAATCTGCGGGAGATTTATTAGATTGCGTATACGGAATCGATTCACAGACAATTTTGCTAATTGGACCGCAGCCAAGACTAAAGATTCTAAGCCATTGTTAGCTTAAGCCAAACCGTTAACAGGCCATCAAAGAATCCGTTTTTATATGCCAATCAACCCCTTGAGTTGGTTCCTTTTAGTTTTCCGTTTCGCTGGCACATGTGTGCTCGGGATCTTATAACTGAATAAATATATAAATAAAATTACCCATTTACGCATCCACCCCGTGGCGAATTATGTATTTGAACGCGATGCAACTGCAGCGGAATATTCGAAAGCGAAAAGAAATTGCAAGCCAGCGGCTAAAAACTGAGGAGATGGAAAAAGGCGAAAAATAAATTTGTGTAAAAAGGGACGAAACATGTGCAACGTGGTCTGCGTTCGGGCAACGAGAGCATGGAAATAAAATTAAAATGCAAAACGTATCTGAAAGATACAGATACACGTACGCACACAGATGCGCGCTCTTAATGGTCGCGTGTGTGTGTGTGTGCGTACAAACGCGATTTCATTCGCTCGCCAAGCGTCGAAGCGGAAAAAATAAGGCGAATAAAATATAAAAATGGAAACAACAAAAGCGGGCCAACAAACACACACACACACACACACACACGCATATACAATGGCAAAACATAATGGCGTTGGCTGTACAGAGTACAGGCCTCCTCCACCTCAACCACCACCCCCCCCCCTCAAGCCAACCCCCTTAACCCTTTTTTTTAGCACGCACGCCCATGTAAAACGAGCGCGGCGGGCAGACGAAAAGTTTCGCGTAAACAATAAAAGATACAAATACAAAAAAAAAAAAAAAAACAAAACCGGTTAAAAAAAAGGAACGCAACGGTTAAACGGCAATAGTTGGGCTGGGTTCTACGTTCGCCAGGGGCGTAGTCGGTCTTTCAATCACAAAGGGCGCTAGAAAGCGGAGCATACAAAGAGACTATGTACAAGATACTCGCTCTTCTTTTCTTTGGTTTCGGAAACAGCATATCGTAAAAACAATGCAGAAAATAGAAAACGTATTAGCTAATTTAAATTACACTCTTGCCAAAAACCAATAAACGAATCATAATGGATCCAAACATGGCTCAAACTACGCCCCTGCTGTCTGGCTGGCCGGCCAACTGCGAGAGTCGCACTTCCCGAAGCTCCAGCGCTTGCGACCCGACTCCTTGTGCCCATCCGGCTGCGGGGTGGATTCACTGCGTCTAGCTTCGATTGCAGGCGGCAATAATTAAAAACTGCATTATTTTATTGCCTTGGCCAGCCCGCAAGTCCGCCTGCCTTGGTCTCTTGGCCTGGTCGCTGGGTCTCGTGGTCTCCTGGTCTCTGGAGGTATTGTTGGCCGTCTGGACGGCAAAAGAGCCCACTTTATTGGATGCGAGTGGCGCAGGGCTTGTTACAGTCGCCTGCCCGAAATATATCTGTGTTTTATGACTGGGTGTCGCCACATGAGGAAAGTTCCTAAGACCGCACTTTCCACCATTGTTAATCAGGAAATGTTGCCAGCAAGCACACACAAATAGCTACTACACTACTTGGCTAATATGGCAGAAGCTCTTTTCAGATACTTATTGCCTAAATGCTTAATACCCCAATTTTAATGGGTGTACTTTGCTTAATTCCCCAAAAAAAAAAAACACATCGCTTACGAATCGATAATAATTACGTATGAATTTCACTTGCAATTGCTTGGCTTCTTTATACGAAAATTGTGGCAGGGCTAGTCAATTGTGGCAGGTGCAAAGTGAGGAAAACAGGCAAACATCGAACATCAAACAAGGATGTGTTTTTCAGTGCCAAATGCCAAATTAAGATTTGCTGTTTGCCAGCTCGATTATTCAATTTGTTGGCGCTCACGCGATTTTCTCGTTGGCCAATTGGCACGCCCATTTCTGTTTGTATTCGGCGAAAGGGAGGGCGATATGTGCGGTGCAAGCGAGAGGGCAGGGTTTTATTAGCGCGATGATAAATACACTTTTTATCCAGGCCCCCGAGCACACACACACACACGCACACACACACACCAACAGAGAGGAATACACACAGATACTCGGTTCGTGCCCTCGCAAATTCGCATTTTGTTTTGCGATTCGCGATCGTTTTTCGTGGCGCTTTTCGCAATCGGCAGCTGTACTGGAAAAATCCAATTAACAGTTTTATTAGCTATGGTTGGCAAAATAATTCATAAATTCATTAAAAACAATACGAAAAGCGCAAACTGTAATACTGCCAATAATAATCATATTTTTTACGAGCTCTTTCTGCTTTTACGGCCCTGTTTTCATTGGCGTTTTGTGCCGTTCTGACATTTGTCGCCATGCACTTTTGAGTGCCGCCAACTGCATTAGTAGTTAATTAAATTTTTTCCCCCCAATATACATACATATATCCAAATGACAAATCCCCTCCTCCATTTGGCCAGTTTCAAGTTCGCGCCCCCTTGGCGCGCAAACTAAAAGCAAAACAAATTTCGCTTGTCATTGCGGTGGAAAGCGCCACCGAAAATCAACCCATTCCATTCCATTTCATTCCATGCCATGCCATCCTATCCCCCAAAGGCCCCACCAGATACTTAATCAAATATTTCCCCTGACTTCTGGTTATGCAAGAAGAAGAGGATGGAGGGGGGGGGGGGAGAAGAGGAGCGTAGCCCCCACAAAGAATTTAATAAAAATCGTTGGCTGTCAGCGTACAAGAAGCCAAACAAATTATAACAGGTGCCGCTTCCGACCGACCCAAATGATTTCTGCTTCCAGTGGCGCAGGGAAAAGGGGACAGGCACCCCAATGCGGTGTAAGCCAACCCCATCAGCCAGTTAGCCCGCCAGTTAGCCAAGTGTGAAACAGTTAACTCGTTTCGGTAGTAAGCGTAAATGTAATGCAATATTCATTTGATACAAATCATAGGGTTCTTACTGTACTTATTTATTTGTAAATGCCAGACCTTTGAGCTGCGCTTGAGCTGCATTCCCATGGAACTAAGATGCAATTAAGTTTACAACTCTTCCAAAATTTCTGGCTTGGCGCACTGAAGCGGTCATAAATAAATGTGGAAAACGACGCTGGCCGAATCGGAATCGGAGCCGGAGTGTGAATCAGTGCAAACACCAGCAGCGGCACCAGTTAACCACCACTGAGATTTTTTTTTGGGGGGATTCCCCCAACCCAAGGCCGGTATGATTTAATGTGGGAACTGCGCCTGGAGCACGTGCAGCGCTCGGAGTGAATCCACCAGCTGCTCCGGCGCTGGAGGAGGAATCGGAAGCCAATTGTCTCGAGTCATGTTCGCCGGCTTGATTTAATTTAAAAACGATTCAAAAATTACAGACAACAATTCGGCAATAATTTTAAACTCTGCGTTTAACCCATGTAATTAAAGTGCTGCTCGGATGACGATACTGGGCATTGGGCATTTGGGCATTTGGGCATTGGACCATATACCATGGACCATTGGGCACGACTTCTTCGCTGGGACTGGGTTTCATTCGAGAATTTATGACTTTTTGACAGCCCACATTATTGTTTAATCGTGACTTTCGGGCTAAAATTGAAAATGCGAGCGGCGAGTGGCGGTGGCAGGATTTGATTTGAATAGAACTGCGGATCGGATGTGCGAATGACACCAGCATGTCGGTCCGGATCGCAGTGGGGTTAATTAGACAGCACAGCACCCACATGCGGACCCTCAATTGAGAGACCCGCAATTAACACCAGTCCAGGCCCACAAGGAGCACACATCGCATCGGCATCGATCCGGGGGGATGACGAATAGGCCGGCCTGGAGAGCCGAGATTCAGTCGCTGTTTGCACAGCCCATTGCGTCTCCGCCGCCTTCGCTTCTTGGCCAAAAGCGAGGCTATTAAAAATTATTATGTAAATAGCCAGACCGACCGGCCGGCCAGTGAGTGAGTGTATAAAGTCTGGCTCATTGTTGATCGAGCCGGCAATGTCTATTAACAATAATAAAAATGAAAGGAAAACAAAGGGGCAGGAAAAGACTAACAAGAGTTTTATTGAATTGAAGAAGTCGCGATGAGATGGAGATGGAGATGGAGATGAAGCTGCATACCTGAAAGCGAATGGCCGAAAGGCCTGAAAGGCAATAAAACCCATTTAATATTCATTTAAGGTACTAACAAATAATGCAAATATTTGAACAATCTATTTACATATGAACGCCATCAAAGAGCTTGGATTGAAAGATCTCTTTCAATCGGTGGAAATTGTGAACGATCTCGGGATGTCGGTACGCCGATCGCTCGGTTTTGTGGGACCAAAACAGATGAATCTATTTGTGTTTATGAGTGTGCCATGCACTTAGCTCGATCAACGTGTGAGTGTATATCGCGCTGGACGTGAGTGTGTCGCTACAACACAATCGTCTTGTATGCGACCATTTAGCATGTCACCTTTTAACGGCTCTCCGGCAAACTGAAACGCCAAAAAGCCAAAAGAGCCAGCTCCCTCCGTTTTGAATCTCCCATTCCCCGATTGAATAAACATATTTTTTTAACATTATAATTACGTTTTGAATCATCTGCAAACAATGTGAGTCGGTTGCAGGAATTGCCTTTGCCTTTTCGAGCACGACAGCAGAAAACAAAGCTGAAGTATAAGTTGCTACCCAAACAAGAGATCATTATGGCCAAAAAGCGATCGCTTTTGGGCATTTGGGTAAGGATTTCCTCTAAGTGCCGACGGCAAATGGGTATTTCATTTTTTTTAGACTGAATAGGGTATCTTGGCCCATCAGTGTCAAGACTTAATACTATTTTTCGCGTGGCAAATGGATATTGATGCATTAGTAACTCAAATTACCAGACGGTCGCGAAAAAAACAAAACAGATTCTATACATACATATATGATGGATAGATGAAAGGTGGGTTATCTTATTAATTTTTGTGCTTGACAAATTTCATTTGGTAAAAATAATAATAATACTTCGAAATGCTTCTGAGAATTATTATCGGAAAATGAATGAGTTTCCATCAGTAGCTGATTGTTAGCAATAACCATGAATTCCGTATATTTCTTCATTATTTGTATTTCAATGCTACATGTTTGTTTACATAATTCATTTGTATATTTCATATCAGTGTTTTACGATGTGATAATAAAGAGGTAATTTAGCGGCACTTACTGACATACTTTTCACCTGGATACTTCTACTGAGAATGATTATGCCAATTAAGTTTATTACTTGAATGTATGACATTTATTTTAATGCCAAGCTGATTAGTGCTTGTCACATCAATTTTTCAAAGAAGATAATAATCCTTTATAATAATAATAACTTCGGGCGTTACTGTAGAGGTGCATATTGGGTGTTACAAAGTTCCTTTTCTTACCAAATCGTCCCCCAGATCGGAATCGCGTTCAATATTGCTGGTTGAACGACCGCTACAGTCCATAGTAGGGTGCACTCGCAGTTGCATTGAGGCGAATTGGATCACCCTGCTCGA
Source organism: Drosophila melanogaster (assembly GCF_000001215.4). Taxonomy (NCBI): domain Eukaryota; kingdom Metazoa; phylum Arthropoda; class Insecta; order Diptera; family Drosophilidae; genus Drosophila; species Drosophila melanogaster. Next base: position 23,633,150 of record NT_033778.4, on the reverse strand, counting down.
ATGTCACGAATATAACGAATATGACGAATATAACGAATGTTGCGGTTGATCAAAGACCTGCGCAGACCTTTGATACTTTTGATGTTATTTCCTTAGCTGAAGTTTAATTGGCACAGCACACTTTTGTTGTGTTGTTTTTAGCTTCTATATGGCATTACTTTGCGGCCAGCATTTGATTTCTTTTTTTTTTTTGTGAGCGCGAACCGTTACTTGTGATCGTCGATCCTCTTTGCACTTTATTCTGGTTGGAAAACAGAAACAGGAGAGTGCGCTTAAGAACCGTTCACTTGCATTTATGCCTTTCTGTTTGTTTGCAATTGCTTGCGGTTGTTTAGTGCGATTTGGTTCCTAGTGACTTCTATGCTTCTCACTTTAATTATGGATCAAGAGTTTTACTGCTCACACGCTCACACACACAGAACACGATTGTTATTAATCCACATTGCGACGTTATCTAATTACAGTGATGTGTCCATTTGAAAAGCCGTTATCCGACCGCACGGAACTCGTCTCGTTCACTCGAAAGTTCAAATCGGTCTGAGTAGCGAACAAGAAACTGGCGAATAAGACACCGACACCATCTCACAGCAATAGCAACAAGTTGCTGCAACATTCCCAAATGTTGCCGGAACGGCCGTTCAAATCGAACGAATGGAATTGCACGTTCCAATTCACACTCGTTCCCCGAACTCGTTCGCAGCCAATCGGATGGCCGTTCCATCGTTTGTTAGGGGAGGGGGTGGGGGAGGTGGTCAATTAAATTAAAATTGTAATCGCAATCTATGCAATGCCCGATTCGTGTGTGTGTGAGAGTGTGCGCAATACGCCGCCTTCTTATTCGCTCATTCCGATACACTCACACACACACGAACACCTGAGGCAGAGGTGTGCTCGTGTATCTGTATCCGCAGAATGTGGGCAGAAAACGCAGATACACTGCCTAGCACGTTTGTTAACGCAATTTAACAGGTTTATGTGCTTTTGTTTTCGAATAAAATGTATATTTTTAGTAAGTTACTTTAATAATGATGTATTACTAATAATATGTGCAGTTGTTTACCCGCGTTTTAGGAAGTAAATAAGACTTTTGGATACTAAATAAATGACAACCTTTTTGTTTCTAGCTTTTGTAGCTTAGTGTTTAGTTTTGCGCACTTGTATTGGCTCACTGGCGTATCTTTCAATCGAGTTTTATGCGCGGTTCAATTGAAGAGCGCCGCCCTTTTCATTCGCCGAATCGTCCTGTTGATTTTCCCAATCGAATGGGAGGGGCCAAGTTTGTGCCCTTTTAAATTTGTTGCCAATAAGTACACAAAAACGGGCTAAAAACAATTGCCAAGTAGGGGGTGAAGGTAGGCGTTGGGTGGGCTGGGAATGGATGGGAAAGGAGGGGGAAAGGGAAAGGCAAACGGTAGGTTGATTAATGATTTGCGAGATAAATTGCACTTGTAATGGCCAAGGCGGTAGATAGATGGATGGATAGATTGCTGCTGCCACCCATCCAACAGACAGCCACATCCACATTCGCACCCAGCCACCCATCCAGATAGTAAATAATTTCCGTTTCTCGATTTTCACTAATTTGAAATTGATGAAAGGCAGCGCCGCCGAAGAGCAGCGGCAGTGGATCCAGACACTGAAAGAAAATCGGATGTACTTTTATGCATGCAAACAAATACGCTACGGTACTCAGTTAAATGATGCAAATTAAAATTCATGACTTTTATTCTTCAAATTATTTATTTGTGTGTAAAGTAAGTTATATTTTGAACTGATTTTCCTGTGTGCAGCTGAGTATATCAATTTTGGCCGACTTGTCTGTGAAACAAACAAGCCGCGAACGCTGCGGCATGTATCTGTATCTGCATCTGTTAATGTATATGTATCTGTATCTGGGTGTCTGTAGGGGAGGCTACCCTACGACTACGAATACACCCCCTGGCAGCCAGCCCAGGAGGAGAAGAGCAACGCCAATGACGAGGCGACGTCCGACCCACCGACTTGACTGATGATGAAGTGAGAAAGTAATTAAATACAATTTTAAATGTGACTAATGAGACGACGTCAAATTCGTGGGGCAAAATGGCAGGAGGGTGGAGAGGGGGGGGGGGTGGTGGTGTTTCTGGGCGCGATCTAAGGGAAGTTGCAGTCAAATGAATTCATCGGGAATATTTAGGAATTCGAGGGAAATATAAAATCGATCTTAGAAGCTCCTGTTTCGAGGGAAAACACTCCTGTTTGGAGCAAATTTTTTCATTCTGAACTTTCCATTTTTCGCCGCCAACTGAGCCCCATTTGATTTTCTAACAACGTACTCACCTGTAAGTGAAATTTGTGTTTAATTCATGGATACACATATTGGCAAATATTGGACAGGGGAACATCGTTTATTTGTTAACACGTCCATTTCCTGCATTTTGTGTTTTAGCCGAAAAAAAAGACGTTAGCCGGCGGAGGGCGGGCAGAGAAATGGGAACCCGAACACAAAATTCGAAATACGTACTGGCAACAATTTCAAAATAAATAAATGAGATAGAGAAACCGCCGCGCGCAGCCCAAAAGTAGCAACAACCACACAAAGCCGACAGATACATATATGGATATTAGTTGAAGTTGTTATTGTCCAACACATCCGTCGCCGCCCGAAGCTTTTAGGCCTCATTAGTTGATGAGTATTAAGTGATTTGGGAATTACACATTTGACATAAATATATGTATATGTGTATGTATGCCCCCACCTTCCGCTCCTTTTTTACTTTTTATCTGCTCGCTGTGTGAACTCCATAGAAAACCCAGCCACGATAGCCGGGGCAACTCGATACGCTGACTAAGTGTTGCGGCTGGATCAATGGCTATGGAATGGATAACTATGTGACTTGGTCACCTGCGATATCGAACTCAAGAGATGTAAACCGATGCTAGTATATATGATGTGATATACCAATCCATTCCTAATCTGAAAAACTTATGTTTAGCAACCAGTATAACAGCACACGGACAATTAATGGCTAATTAATTGAGTGCATAAATTAATTCCCCTGCGAATGTAGATCAGATCCAGTTTGAGCTGCCTGGCCACCCCGTGCTCATATAAAAAATGCGAATATAATTACATATAATTAAGCGGCAATTTACAGTTTCAACACAGTTTGGCGGGCGAGAGGGGTCAGCAGATCGATTAATTAAACGCCATTTAGGCGATCATTAATCCGGGGAATGCAATTTGTCAGTCCGCCAGCGGATCGATGTGTGAGAAAGCGATTTCCAGCTGTTGAACCAACAATCTCTACCTGTTCGCCATCGCCTTCCTAGCCCTTGGGCTGCAGACCCGAGACCCCAGAGCCAGGGCTAGAAACAGAGATAGAGTCCGGGGTTAAAGCCAAATTGATTGACCAGATCGACCACATCCGACCGAATATGAATGAATGCGAACGACGACGACGACGACGACGGCGGTGATAATTGATGATTACTTAGTTGTTGGTGGTATATGGATGGATTCGATCGCACACTCTTTTGCCCGGCCATTTGGCTGAGACCTTTGGACCAGGTCGGGCACCACTAATGGCTTGGCCAAAACTGCGAGTGGAAATCCACAAAGCAGACAGTTAGAAGCGATCGCAGTGAGCGAAAACGAGACCTCGGATTCATTCATAAACTGCAGCTAACTGTCGGGAGCTTGTCAAGAGGGGCAGAGTGTCTCCATTATGGCTGTGGCAGCATCAGCATCAGCATCAGCATCACCATCACCATCACCGGCATCATTAACTCAACTCAAGTCAACTCGGCTCGGTCGCATAGTCGTCATATTTATTTAGATGATCTCTTTACCCATTTGGGGGCACGATTTTTAATGAAGTCGAAGTCGGATTGGGAGTCAGTCGGAGGAGCCTGGGAGCGGGAGTGCTCGAAAATAGAATATCAATTTGGGCAGAAAGCATAACGGATGCCGCTGTCAATATTTTGACAGTTCTCGCTGCCTAACAGGAACCAGCAAACAACACCCAACTACACACTGCTATATAGTATGGTATGTGCCCGACTTATTCCCGGAATGGTTACATCAAAACTTTAATTGAATTTCGCTCCGCAGCGACTGCAACTCATCAAGATCTGCGGCGGGAAATGGGAACGAATAAATAAATGGAATTCTGTGCGCGAGCGATGGTGAAAAATGATTAATATGCGCTAATGTTTTATAACTCTGCCCTTTAATATTCGTCCTGCCCCGCGAGTGGGGAAACAATAAACCCAACTGAAGGCGATGACGCTGCCTCCAGATCTCGCAATCCAGAATTCAGAATCCAGAATACAGAATCGGCATCCAACATCGAGATTCACCTCAGGCCCGCCAACCTCAGACATGGCATTAAAAATGCCAAAAGCGATAAAAGAATGAGCCATATTGCCTTTTGTCTGCCACATGGACACACGATACGAGTATACGAGTATGCACTCGGATCTGCGGATCTGGACACATCAACTGTTTGACTGATCTCGATCTTAACTGCTAATGACTTTAATCGTTAATCTCTGACATAAAAGATTTGATTGAAGCGGATCTGGGCTGAAATGCAATAAATTATTTCGAATATATTCCCACACACACACACACACACACATGTTCTGCGGTTCATATGGACGGGCACACAATAAACCAAATTGGATTATGGGGATTGAACTGGCTTTTAATTTTCTCGCTCTGCCCTGTTTTTTTTTTTTTGTTCATTTTGCGCGAAATTCTGGACTCTTGGCTTCATGAGCGATTTATATTATATATTTGTGGTAAAATATGAAATAATTTCATTATGCACAGCGATCGCACAAGACATTGGCGATTTTAAGAAGCATGAAGACAGACCACCAATGCTCACATGACATCAATAATGACATTGAATTGTCGTGGCTCATTTACCGCTACTTTTGTGCGTTTATCGGGGGCTGCGAAGAAAACAAATGACAATATAAATATAATAACAATAATAATGCCCCGTTCACTTGCGTGGCTTCTGTGCAGTGGCCAAGTATTGTATTTGGATTGCGATTTGTGGGCAAATATCGCGCATACGACACGTTGTGCTATCGATTCGAGTGACGCACACCCGCACCGCGCGCATTGTCATGTGAGCAACTGAAACTATTTCGATCGGCGATGGAATGGAAATGCGAATGGGAATGGGGATCGGATTTTAAATCGAATCGAATGCGAGCGGAGTGCGGCGAACAAGTCCAGCTGTTGACGTCCGTTCGTTGGGCAAACAAACAGCATAGAATTTAGACGAAATAAATAAATAAATTAGCCAGCCGGAGATCCATTCAGATCGGCTGAAGCCAAAAAAAAAAAAAAAAAGGCACAAGATTGACGACAGCGCCAGCGACACACGTTGATTAATTAATCTGATGGCCGGCTGACACTTGCGGCGCCCACACAAAACGAAAAAAGGCTTTGGATATTTGCAATTGTGGATATCCACTCATTCGTTAATCCGCTCCACAGGCCAGCAGGAAGTCCGCCCATCCGCCCATTTGCCCATTCGCCCATCTTCTCCAGCCGAATGAAGCATACGCCCCGTGGGCCGCCCGCTGAAATCAAATCCCACCATATAGCGTAACATCAAACAATCCAACAGTTGCTGCTGTCCGTTGCCAGTTCCACATTTAATTTCGTTGACTTTTATAAATCGCTACATATCGCATAATGTTTCGAATTTTCCGAATGGGGCAACAACAATCGCATTAGACGCCAGCGGATTTTTCCGGCCGAGGCTAATTTCTATTTATCAAAATGATTCTATGCTTCTCTGCGGCCACTAATGATTCGATGTGTGTTTATCAGGGACTTTTGCTTTTTTCATTTCGGCCCAACAATGTGGCCAAGCTAATCTTAGCCTGATTTATGCGATGTTACTTTAAGTTTATAAATTAGAGAATTCAAGCAACTTGCTCATGCAATGATACCTTCAATCGAGCGTAATTCATTTATTATAATTGTACTGTAAACATAAGTAACTCATTAGTAGCTAATTGGTAAGTGTACAATTGCAAACGGATTTCTTAATTTTGTCTAGCCGAGACTGGCATAATGAGCGGCGATTAGCCTTAATGCCCCCACCATTCACTTGAAAATGCATTTCGCCATTTTATCTGGCTCGTTGCATCGTGACTGGGCCTAAACACATCTGCCAGTGTTATATTCAAATTAACTTGTCTAACGCTTATTAGCGGCCTTTGACCTTTGGTGTCGCCAAAGTGACATGGCACCGCCAGTAAGTCAGACGCTTAATTAATGTACAAAGCAATTAATTGCAAAAACTGCAATGGCGGAGTGCAAATACGAATACTTCGGTCCGCGTTCGAGTTTGAGTTTTGAGTTTGAGTTTCAGTCGCCTGGCCCCTTGCACTTATTGATATGTGTTTATGTGTTTATGGACAACAGGGCGTATTAAATTTACAACCGCATATTAAAAAGTTGCAGGCTAAAATGGCCGCCTTAGTCCAACTTCGGCCCCAGCACAACCACAACAACAACAATATGGCAACAAAAAGGCCGAAAATCAAAAGACTTCGAAATGCGAATTATAATAAACGTCGTCGTTTCAACGGCAATAAATAATAGACAGCAACGAACTGCGAATAACTTTTTACATCCAACCATCGAACTGAGCCCCTTGATACCAACCATTCGACGGCCAAGGAGCAAGCGGGACGGGGCTACTCTGCCAGAGCGGGATGGCGAGACGGCAAGAGGCAGAGACGGTTGGTTGGCTAAAAAAAACGCATGCACTAAATTATGTGCACCGTGGAACCGAGCTTACCTGAGTGCCGAGGAAAAGCCCAGCTAAAAAGGATCTAAATCAGGAAATGTCAGTCAGTCATCAGTTAACCGAGAAAGTTAGAAAAGAAATTGGCAGAAAGAGTAGACCATTTTATGGGATTCCAATGGGATATAAATATGGATCTTATGTATTGCGAAGACATCTCAATCTTAACAGTATTCGAAACAAAATGGAGTGAAAAGAATAGTTACTCATGCTTAAATATTAAATATTTAAAGGTAAATATAATCAACTGTCGTGATTGATTAACGAATGTGTATGAAAGTATGCCATCATTATTTATTGTAGATTCTTAACTTGACTCATACTTTTGAACAGTTTTTGTCGAATTACTTTGGAATTGAAGGAACTTTTAGTGTACACTTAATGACCAATTTTTTCCCTGCGACTCGACCCACTATTCCAGCATTGGTCGATTGCGCTCGCTGTGCTTTTTGTCAAATGGAAAATCACACTGGGCTATGAATATGGATGATGTATTTGCAGCTCGCTCCTCTTCGTGTTTTATGCCCAAATGTGCACCAGCGCACACATGCTCAGGTTACAATGTAGCAAAAACAAAGCCGGGCAAAAACGGAGTGCTGTTTTTTCCGGCTTTTTGCTATATGTTCCAATGCGAGCTAAGCGAGTTAAGGGCGGCTGCCGGTGAGAGTTTCGGTGCTGTGCTCGACCCATGGCGATGGGTTGGACAGCAGCCAATTGCTCTGGCGGCTGAGGCTGATCGATTGCAAATAGGTACGGAGATGGGGATCCATGGGGAGCCCCCGACTCGCCCCCAAATGCCAGCCGAAAGTGCTGCTGTAAACGCTTTTGCCCGCGATCATCAGGTCGATAATTGATTGCCACATAATTTATGTCATTTCATGTGCGTGCCGTTTGCGAAATATGAAATGCAGCGATGCGCAGCGAATCGGACTCCCAACTCCCAGCCGCCGTAATGGCCATATTCGCAGATGCCGTCGTCATTCGCATTCGCATTCGCATTCGCCGGAGCTGCAGTTAAAATTGCTGTCGTTAATAGGTTTCGTACTATTGTTATAATGCGTAGGCTCCACCTCCCCAACTGCGGCCGCAGTCCGCAGCTGGCTTCGGTTTTAACTTTAACTTTAACTTTAACTCAAGCTCGGCCCAAGTCAGGCTCCAAAACTCCACAATGTTTGTTATGTTAATGAACTCCCAAGGCTTGCAGTCCGGGCTTGACGTCGTCTCTACACAAGGAAAAACCCCTTGGAAAATTATGCGCCAATTCGAAATATTCTAGGGCTATAAAAAAAAGCGGAGCAACGTACTTAGTAGTCTTGGGCCAACTGTACTTTTCCAATAGCGCAGTGTGACCGTATTTTTGTACTAATGTGCGCTCAAGCAAAAGCTTACTGAATATTCAATCTAGATCTTAATTTTTGTTGTTGCTACAGTGGCTATTTAAAACTGATTATTCCACATATTATTCTCTCTGTACCTTTGACTTGGAGCTCGACTCGAGCCCAACTTTCATCATTAAAGAAAATTATAGCCAAGTGGCTGTAATGCGACGATGCGAGCGAGCGAGACAGCGAGCGAGTAAGGGAGAAGGAGAGAGGGAGAGAGGCTGTGGCTGAGAAGGATGACGACGTGGACCGTTCCACACAAAATTTTTTATGACCAGAAATCCGTCAACATATTAACACTAAATATTAAAACGTACGAGCGTGTTTATGCATACACCACACACCATACACCGCACATCTGTGCATGGGTGTGCATGTGTGTGCGTGTGTGTCTGAGGTTGAAATGCCGGCGAAAAAGACCGCAAAACTGCTCGCCCATCAAGTAACCGACCGAGCAACCGGGTACAGAGTTCACTCCATGGTAATTTGCGACTAGAAATCGCCATCTGATAGGACCAGGGTTGCCAACGGCTCGCATTTTCTGTCAGTAAGATAATAATACAAAATATGATGATAATATCTCAGCAATGTCTGTAGATATCTATGATGTCAATGGCCTCGATATTTCACGAACCTCCCAAATATGAAGAATAAACCAAAAATAAACTACTGATCAACAAGTATTAATTATAATCCGTCAGATGGGTAAAAAAACATCATCAAATTCAAGAGTATAATAAACAATTTAGTCAAATAGTTCCACACTCGAGCGGTTTGTTACCATATTTAGCCGCGGGACCCTCTAATATCATCAATTAACACACATTTATAGATCCCCATTAGATAGTGCAGAGGAAAGTGGATAGCGCTCTGTGGGAAGCAGAACTAGAACAGATCGGAGTGGGTCAGCGGGAAAATCGATTTATAACATTTATGGCATTAATAACATGTATTTAACCAGCCCGAGGGCGGATCGAGGGATGCCCCCCCCCCCCCTCTCTCTCTCCATAGAGAGAGATCCCCTTGGACCTGCGATCCAGAATTTCCACACCACATCGATCACTAGACACCCGCACAGTTTGGCAGACGGTGAGGCGGCGGGGGAAAGCCGAGGGCGGGGGGGATTTTGGGTGGAACTGTGGAAATAATTGTGGAAAACAATGTTGTGGCCCAGAGTCGCGACTCTCGCTACGAAGAATCTGCGGAGGGGCTCTTCTGGCGGGGGAAGATTCGGCATTTGCTTCCGCTGTGGCAGCGATGAAAGATGCCGAAATACTTAAACGATTTTTAATAATTTTACGACTTTTCCGCGAACATGTACGCATAAAATACAACAAATGAAGAGCAAAGAGCTGCGTTATACGCCCCCCAATGATTTACACAGGCTCACAGGCAACTCGTCCGAGGATCGCGGAGCGAGGATCGCGGAGGAGGGACTGGGAGAGCCAGGTCGGTGGCCGCCGCATCCCGAAGCCACCGCTCCTACGGTTCGCCAAATGAGTTCATTTTGATCTCTTTACGCTGCGTTGGTGCCTCGCCCTTTGCCATCGCCGCTCCCTATTTTATATTTATACACAGCCAAGGCTAGCAAAATGTGAAATATTCATTGGCTAAATAATAGTAGAGGTATATACATTTAATTTAATCAATGTAAACAGTAAAGCTACTACTTATCAGATTATCTCACACCTTTGACATTTTTCCAAGGAGAGGAATATTACAGCTTCCTAAGCTAATCAATCATACATTACCATTTCCATATGGTCACTATTTTTGCGACCTCAATTGTACTGCTACCCTGTTCCAGGGTGCAGCCGTTTTTGATCTGCAACAAGTTTACAGCTTGTAGTGGCGTGGCTGTGATTCCTTGCCGCATTTAATAGGCGCACTTCAAATGGCCTCCCAAATGATTTCCCTGAATTGCTTTATTAGGCTCCAAGTGAATTTCAGCCGCAGAAAATCAACGGCAAAAACTCCTGCTGCAAAACGGGGTGAGTCAAGTGCCCACGCAAGTGATTTGCTGTCCAGCCCCCGGGCTTTAATAAATTTTATAGTCACACGTGTGGACGGGAAGTCGGGAAGCAGGAATCACTGCACCCAGCAACCAGATTCGATCGATTGTGGCCCCCGGGAAGGCATTCGTATCTGTGCATATATCAAGGCCTTGTTTATTACTAATTGAATTTGCTGCCTCCGCTTTGGGTTGTCGATCTTAGTATCAATCTGAATTCTCAGCCCCCTGGTTTCCTAGTTCATTCAAAGAGCTGAACTCAATTGGCCGGCAAACAGGTGTGAAAACTCTTTCGGCTTGTCCAAACCGAGGCGACAACTTCCCTCTGCCCGATGCGAGCCGCCTTTCATTCACTTTTCGGCCAGTTCCCACGCTCTTTAGCCGCTTTAGGCTGCATTCCAAACGCTTCGATTGTTGGGCAATTAATTAGCACTGCGTGAAATTATCCCGCACTGCAGAGGGGAGACGGGGGAAAATGGGGCTGGTTTTTTTTTGGGGGGGCGGAGGTGTGTGCACAACAATTACTGGGGCCTGGGAAAATATGATTGCACAATCGCATACACAATTTGCAGTGATTCCGAATAATGAGGTTTTAAAAGCATACTCTATTTTGGAGAGCAAATTGAACGACTTAATAACAATTTAAATTAATTTAAGTTAAAAGTAGGAAATAGACCTTTCAAGTGACTGATATGCTTTTTATATTAATTAGTTATAAAGTTAGTAAGCCCAAATTAAGATATTAATTTGTAGCATTGATTGTCCGCTTTGTTCAACTCAATTGCCAGTCTGGTCACACTGCGCCTGGAAAATTCCGTTTTCCGGGCGTAAAGTAATGCCCGTGTTTTCCGTGCTGCCCAATCACAATTAAATGCAACCGACAATTACGGCGCACATTTTTATGCCCACCAAAGCTGTGCGAGTTCCCACAGTGCGACTCCGAGGGGTGGACCTTACCGAGCTCTTGGCCACATTGAAAAGTGGTGCGGATGGTGGATGGGTGATGGGGGGTGGGGCTGGTCAGGCGAAACATTTAATTAGCTAACTCAATTAAAAGAGCGTAAAACGAATTTATGTGGTCTGGTCTGCCGACTGGCCAGTGAAGAAACACACATCAGGTGTTGCGGCCATAAAACGAGTGTGATGTGTATGTGAGTTGCGCCCAGCATGCGTACTATGTGTGTTATCTACTTCTAGAGCGCCCCTCGCTATTCGATTGAGGTGTGGTTATAAGCGCTTTTTATGTCGAATAGCTCACCTGGCGATGTCGATGAAACTGCCATCCGATTGGCTGCCTGCGGACAGATAAAATAATCGAGGAGCGAGCAGGTCGGCCGATGTCGCTTGGGCGCACTGAGTGCGAGCGAGTGGGCCATAGAGGCACTCACACACAGTTACGAGATACACACACACTGGCGAACGGCGAGAGCGTGCGCACACAATTTGAATTGAAATTGGAAAAGGAAATGTTGGAATCGAAACGAAACGAGCAGAGAACTTCGTGTACATTGTGGGTGTGGGTGGTGGTGGTGGTGGTGGTGATGGGGTGCGAGGAGCGGGGGCGATATTAATGTACAAATACTACCCACAAGATACATTTGCATCTCGTTCTGAATCTGCCATTTGCTGTATCTAATCAAAGTGCTCATCTGCGACTGAGCCAATGGGAAGCTTCCGAATCATGTATTCGTTAGATGGCTAAATTCATTTCATGAATGATAAAACACATTGCTCGTAGATACTAGATACAAATAGGTCAAAGATACAGATGCACAATATATATTTACACAATTTCTTAATTATATGTCCAATAAAACCAAAAAGGTAAATGTGAACGACGTGACCCCTTATCGATTAATCCAATCGATTGAAATGGATTCAGCATGTGGTGTTTGTGTATCTTTGAGATACCCGAGCTCCATACCCGTGCTAATCAATCTGAAAACCTTTAGGGCACACTCCAAGCCGGCTTATATATGAATTACGTGTTTGGGCACTGATCAAAGCAATTGAAGGAGATGCAATAATTGTATCTCTCTTACCAACTTAAGCACACAGAACTGAGTTTTCTGCTCAAATTCGTGTGTAAATCGAAACACAACAACTTGTCAACACTTCAGACTTTAGTTAAGCCTATTAAATGCCCCAAACGCTTTGTTGTTACCGTCCTCGAATGTTTTGGGCCAGGTCTCTTTATTTGTTTGCCTTTTGTGCTTTTGTGTTTGTCTCTTTATTTGTAATAAATATGTTTGGCCAAAGAAGGGGGGATTCCAAGTCAAACTCGAAGTCGGAGTCTCGAGCGAAGGTGGGTTATTAATTTCACAAGTTTTGTCTGAGTTTTTCTACGCTGGCCAGCGCTTATCGGGTTACATAATTGTCGTTGCATTGTCTACCCCACGTTTTATGCAGTGTAATTATCGCACATCGGCGGCGACTTGGAGGGTTTCCCCCAAGGTTCTTGGACTATCATAATCAGGATAACCGAGAACTGACTGAAGAATTGCTGCGCAGGGGACGCGCCTTGTAATTGAGTAATTTCCACTTGAATTTCCCCTTTCAATGTGTGTGTTTCCTTTGCGACTTTGTGTGGGATTTGAGCAGATTGCTAGTCGCAGGACTTCTCCGTATCTATTTCCGTTTGCCTGTGGTCGCTCGGCCGGCTTTGGGGATTTTTGCGGTGGCATTACATTTAATATAAGAGGAATTCGTGGGGTTGGGTCTGTGGTCTGTGCCATGTGCTATGTGTTCTCTGCCCGGAAAGCTAACAAGTTGAGGAAAGCTAACAAACAGGGAGCAGATCAAGCGTTTGTGGCACATTTTTTTGGTTCGGGCAGCGTGACGCGTGTGAATTTCAATTTGAATTCGAAATTGGTAACAATGATGCGGCTCTTTTGCCCGCCTGACAAATAACTGAACTGAAGCTGTGAGGAGGGTAATAACGATGCCGTTGCAGAGACAAAAACGAGCAGACGTGCCTCCAGCATTTGTGTTTGTACCTTGATAGAATTTCAATTTGCCCGGGCAGACAATAAAAAATCTATTAAATTTCCATCTAATCACAAAAGCAATTAATCATTGACACTATTTAGGCGCTTATTAAGCGAAACAGCGCGTTGCTGGGTGGAGGGGGGAGGGGGAGAAGTTCAGATCCGGAGCTTACAGAAATGGGTGCATTGTTATGCTGATGCCTTTGTTGGAGATACAGAGATACAGATACTCGCAATGCAGATACAGATACAAATGAAGATACAAATGCGGCACAAGGCGACGGACACGTAATTACAATTCCTTTGGCCTGCGCGGTCATCATGTGTATAAAAAGATATTGTATCTGCATCCGTGCGCTGGCCGAGCGACATTGAATTATCATCTCTCATCTCCCATCTCCCATCTCCCATCTCATCACCCGTCTCGAAAAACGCCTTTTTCGGGGTTGGGTTCGACTCGGCTTGGTTGACAAACTACAAAATAATAATGTGGCATTCATTGTGCGGCAAAGAAAGGCGGAATGGGGATGTCTGGTATTGTCATGCAGCGACAAGATATTTACACAATTACTCGACTCGACTCGAGCTGGGGATATTTTCACATACTGATTTTCCATTTTGAATTTACGTACAAAGCTAATTTATCATCCGGTCGCGGCTCGAGAAACTGTAAAAACGCCGTGATGTTTTGTCCCGCTGAATGGATGCCAATATTTTTCCGTCCCGGCCAGTGCATAAGTATTATAACCGCAAAATAAATAACAAATATAACAAACGATGCGACCCAAAAGGTAAGTTTCGACCAAACCCCGTCGATTGAGGCTGTCAACGGGTACGCACAATAAAAACCTTTTGTCCCACTGCGTGAGATACTTTCAACTGCACGGAATCGAAGGGATATACATATGTATATGTACAAATACAAATGTGTATGGATATATCGTACAAGCTGTGGACATGGGCAAGTGCCTAATTATGTGGCCGAGTCAATTTGTTCAGCCATTCGACCCATTCCGACTCGTCGCCGCTTTTTGTTTGACTTTTCTCGCTGCGGGCAAACAATAAATGTTTTGTAGTGATTAAAAAGTAGTGTGAAATCGATTATACGTATACGTACTCACATTAACCAGTTCCAGGGCCTCCAGCACCACCAGCACCTCCTGCTCCTCCTCCTTCCAATCCTGCTTCTCATCGCTGGACCGGATACATCCGATCTCCGTCACTCACTCGCCTCGGCCGATTGTCAATATTTGGCCGACTTTAGCGATACATGTTAATTCCTGTTAATCGCCGTGAGTCGGTTATTTTTGATCTCTCGAATACGTCAAGTTAATGTCCACACGGCGCTGCTTGAAAATAATAGAAAATGGAGCGGATACTAATGCTAATGTTTAATTTATTTAAAAAGTTCTAAGCACTACATACAGTTGCTATCAAATTATGGCTGAAGTAATTAAGATATATGTAAATATACTGCATATTCATTTATATAAAAACATAATGCCTCATTTCTTTTTAATCGCTTACCATTTGGTTATATTTGGTATATATCCAATCTAAGAATTTTATAATTAGAAACGGAGGTATTATTATTATTTATGATCCCTAAAAAAACAACCCACCCCAGTAGCTACTTCCACCACTGGGGTTCATATATCACATCCTTTAACAAATGAAGATGTACATTTTATTACAAACAATTAGTTAATTATAAGAAGAACATTTTTCTACCACTGCTTTGTAAAGCTCTTACTAATTCCGTAATACCCCCTTTTAAGGGTATAAAAAGCTGGTCGTTAGGAAATGCAAGCGAAAGCTTGAAAAGCTTTCAGTGGCGCCATAAATACATCTTAAGAGCTGCGTTTGTTTTTGGAACCTTTGCTGAATGAATTTTCAAAAATAAATTTATAAAATATGATTCGTTAAGGAGAACCTAGAATAAGCACTTTCGCAAAAGAGTTGAAAAGAAATAGAAAATCAGAAAAATGCCCAAAAGTATGCACCCATTAGAAGAGCATCCGTAAAGTATGCAGTATCTTTTGAAAGTATCTTGCAGGCAATCGCAAACCCTTGTAACGGTAGTAACAGAAGTCCTATACTCCCATAAAATTCGTTTATGAATTCATAAACACAGTAAGCTCATTTCAGCTATCTATTTACAGTCTACTCACAGAACAAACGGTTATCATTTGTTTTTACAACCCGAGCAATACTCGTCCGCTCAATAAATTGCTTTCCGATAAGTGATATCGAAGCGGGCCTCCAATATAGTGGATAAAAAAAGAACCGCCCCCATTGCAGAGCACTAAAACAACCCCATCATATTGCACGCGAATGAAACTAATCAAATAAAAAGCCGATCTTTGCGTCAATGTGGAATTGCTATGGGGGATTTATAAGGCTTTTTTGTATAAATCCATACATGTACATACACGAGTGATAAACTCCAACTAGCATACACTGTGCGAAACAATGGCAAGCAATTGCGGCAGCAATTAAATGGGTTGCCCAAAAAAAAAAAAAAACCTCAAAGAGATCACTTCAATTTGTGATGACCCTCTACGTAATAGTTCACCGAAAACCTGTCGAATCAAAACAAAAGTCGAAAAAACACGAGGGCAAGTGGAAAATTTATGTACTCGACCAAGCGGATACCACGCAGACATTTTTAATGGATGTCCAAAGTAGCATGATCCCTTCGCAACGTAACCATCAGTTTTCACTGTCAGTTATTGACAGGAAAGTATTTGTAATGAAAAAGCAGAAATAGTCGAACATTTTTTGTATCTCAAGCCGTTTTGTGGGTAATCTTTTTGTGTGGAGTATTTAAGGCTTACTCATCCTCCAATGCTCCAATGCTAGTTCATTATCAATTTCAATTCGGTCGGGTAAAATTCCACTTGTGTAGTTCGGCTATATGGCTAAGGAAGTCGTTGATCAGACCCTCGGCACTATCTAGATTGACGCGCATCGCATTCGTTTGGGGTATATACCCACCTGGTGATTGGGTATCGTGTCTAATGGCACTTACGGTTTTTGCTGCCTCGATTTTATGGCATGCCTTTTTTTTTTGCGCGATATTTGATTTTGATGGGCGCTTTGGCTTTTGCTCTTCGGTTTTGTTAAGCGGCGACATCGACATCGACATCGTTTACTCTCCGCCAGTCAGCTATAGCCGTAGTATAGCTATAGTCAGTCAGTCAGTCAGTCGATTCATGAAAATTACCATTGCAAACGGGCAATTCAATTAGTTGCTACGCCGCGTCAAGTGCTTTACAAGTGGAGAGAAAAGGCGAATAAAGTAGCGACCAAACAATTGGAGTTGAAGTGAGGAATCGAGGAGGGAAATGCCAGTGCAACAGCCGCAGTCCGCGGAAATCGGTCATCAAATGAAGATGAGCAGCGAAGAGCCACCGAGTGGCAAACAAACGTGCAGAAGGTGCGACATCATTTGCTATTTATTACAAAACTATTTCGTATACCCATTTCTGACACACTTTCGGTGCCACGTTGAGTATGCGTCACGTGCGCATAAGCGTTGCCAGCCCCCCCCCCCTCTCTTACCAGGCAGCAAAAACAGAAAGCCAACATTTATTTTTGGCTGCGGCATCGAGAACCGCACTGCAAATACAAGAAAACACAAATGCCGCCGCATTTGTTTATTTATTTTGCATTTTCGCAGGCCGTTTAACCAATTTTCGGTGACTCCCGACGCGGCTAGACAGAAACGAAGTGTCCATAAATCAAGCTAGTCTGGCCTGGACCAGTAAATAATATAATAATAATAATATTAATAATAATAATATGGTATATGAGTATATAAAGTCCAAAGTGGATCGAACACTGTGTCACATGCGCGTGAGTTTACGATGGCTGCTCGATAAGCAACTCTCGAAAACATCAATCGCTTCTATTCGCGTCTTTGATTCGTTGCGGTTTCATTGAATTTATTTATTAATCTAGCGAGCTAAATTGCTTCTACCTCGATCGCTGGCACACATAGTTTCTATGTCTATGTTCATAATTTATTATCGAACTTCAAATGTGTTCCGCCGCTAATGCTAATGCTTTGGGTGCAAGTCGGCGAGTGATTTGAGTGTCAAGGCCACAAGGAAATCCGAATCCGTCATCGCGATAAAGCTTTCGATAAGTGACGTACCGCTGGTCGTGGATGATAAGCAATGCTATCTGAAGTGAGTGCCATGAAAATCCAGCCAGGAATCTTACGGGTAAGTTTTCCAATCACCGCAACCTTGAAGGTAAGTGTAAACAGTGCCATTAATCCCCGCTTCCCTCTTGATACGCTCTTATCAAAAAGGGCGCGCCACTTAAATTTTATGGATGTTTTTCAATTGACAATCACTCGCTTGCCACGGATTTTGTCATCTGTTGATTTATTTTATAGCACGCTTTTAATTATTTAATTTGGTCTATCTCTTGCTCTTCCTATCAGTTTTGATTTGTTTTATCAGTTGGGGAGCGCCACTTGAGACCAATTGAAGTGTTTTTTTTTTTTAGGTTTCACTACCAACCTCAGCATCTGAGGTGTTCTGATAATTGGCGGAAATATTAGGCAAACAGGTATGACTGTCATATTTATTCGAACTTATAATTGCACAGTTTGCATGACTTCCATGTGTCCAAATATGGGAACTTTGGGTTTTTAATTGTTTACTCGGGACTGCGTGACTATTGTGTCCGTAAGTATGGGTTTTATATTAGACTTTATTTGTTTAACTAATGTAAATAGCAAAGTTGTTTTAGAAGTGATGCACCTGTCATGGATTTAATGAGATAATCAAAGTTTAAATTGATAGATTCAGCCTCTAATCTTGTGAAATATCAAATATTTCGTTGGCGTTATTGAAAGAACTCGGTGAATCATGATGAGCGTGTTTTTTATTGATATCAACAAAAACCCGTTCCCAAACTCCACTGTCCACTGCTTTACACTGCTTGCCGGCTGCGAGCTGTTTGCGCTGCTTGAAATAAAGCGCATATCAAAGTGAACTTAGTTGCTTGATAACGCTATCAAAAGCTCACATCACCGGCGTAAGAACGCAGCGTCGACTGAGCAGCTGGCAGTTGGCGTTTTTCAGCAAGCTTCGCACTGCTTGCTTGTGCTGGAAAGCAGCAGCAGCATATAGCTAGAGCAATCATACGCCATGGTGTCCAGCTGCGACGCCGACTGCGCAGCCCACTCGCAGTCGATCGCGCGTATTTAGCTGGAGGCCTTTTCCACACTCAATAGCAAACAAACGATCGATCGGAACGCAGGTTAGTTTGGCTCTCCGTGGTCTGCTTGAGTGTGCGTTAATTAATTAGCAAAGCTGTCGCTAAATTTCATCAAGACTCAGGTGGGCAGAGAGGTGGCTTCGATATAAAAAGGCCTGCAGTGCGTTGACTGGCAGCACAAGTGGTTCGCAAAACGCGTTTTCGAATTGGCGCGCATGCACTTTTGAGTATCGTGATCTGCTTCCTGGGTAAATGAAAAAAAAGGGAAAAAAATAACACAGTGAAACAGAAAGTTGGTGGAATATTTCCATATCTTGAGGAGAGTGAATGAGTGAGTGGAGTGGAGTGCGTGTTTTCGAGTGCGAATTCTGCTTTGGCACGCGTATAATGGCCGATAAATGTTAATTTTATTCAAATATTTGACTATGTCTCGGTTATCTTGGCTTTCAGCATTCAGCTTTCCATTTCTGCCTTATCGCCTATCGTCTAGCCATAAAAAGTAGAGTTCCCACTCCCACAGCGCCGCCACTGGCTGCTTTGAATAGTTGAATAGTTGGATACTTGAATACTTGAATAGTGATCAAACAAGCGAAGAACAATCGAAAACACCCAGGCGGGCGGGCACATTGCCTGCACATTTATACGTTTATTAATATTGTTGTTTACCGACTGCCGCATTATTAACTGGTAATTATGTGCATTATTTAGCATTTGCACCTGATGATGGGCAAGCTTGCAGGGGCGAAGGTAATTGTCAGTGATCCCACGATTGCGCAACTATCAGAGCGAGTAATTAGAAGTTCAACTGCAATAGATACAGATATGACCATCATTCTACGAATGAAAGTGGGAGGACTTCTTCGTGTGACATTCATTTAACACTTGCCTTGTGCTGAAAACCGACTCTAACGGAGAATGTTTATTTTTAAAGAACTGTGCCATGCTTTTTGGACGTTTTGGCTTTTTGGAAAACATTTCCACTCTGTGTGCGCATACATTAGTTCGGTCCGCTTGTTCTACTTTAGCTTTTAGCTACACAAATATATGTATGTACCTATATATGTGTATATACATTCATATATGTTTGCCCCGACCATTGTTGTTTTTGTATACTAATTAGACGACGGCTGGTGTGGCGGTCTTATCAAAATTATCATTGAAAAATAAGTATAGCAACTCGATTGGCGGGGTCACACGATTCTCGGTTCTCGGTTCTATAAAATGAAAAGCGCCCTGATAAGTAAGAAACGGAATTTTTGGCCTTGGATCAGGCGATTTTGCATAGTGCCTGCGCCAAATTGATCATTTTATGATACCATAAGTAGCAATGTCTTATGTGACCACTTGTAAATATTTCAGTTTATCTTCTACATAGAATCGCGGCATTGGTTTGGCTAGCTTGGAATCGAAGTTTTATCTGCGCAATTCGAGAACTTGAACTCACACTCCCACCAAAAAAAAAAACGAAAAATGAAACCAAACAATATGAACATTTTTTTTCGGCTGCCTTGAAGGTCGCAGCGTCTGATAAAGTTGTTAGCAGAAATATCTCATAAAAGGGGTAAAAAGAGAAATACAAATTCTTGTTTATTTACAGATTATTTTACTTAAGTTTTGACATTAGAGGTCAGACTTTGAAAAGCGATTTCAATTGCTCCTTTTAAACAATGTTTAATAAAACAGATGATCTCATTAGTACGATGAGTTTAATAATGACCAAACTGTTCAAGTAATTAGTGACTAACTAAACGAAGTCTCGATTTTATATAAGTTGGCACATGCCTTCGATTAAGATCTTTTGGAGGGGGGAACTCACGAGTTTGTGCTAATCAAATTTGATAAATCAATCGAGTTGCGAATCGCGTGCACCATCGCCAGATCCAGATTGTTGGCTCTATTAAACGAATCGATCGAGATTTGGCCCAGTTGTAAAGTCACATCATATGATTGAGAAACCGGTCGGACACGGAACAGTTGGCCCGACTCAAATTGGGCCAGTTCAAGTGTCTGTTATGGCAGTTCCTGTATGGTAATTGTGCCTGACTTGGCCAAAACCCGGTGATTCTTCACAGTTGGTTGATGTCATTCAATCCCACGCCACCATTGTATTTGTGCTTGACAAACCGCAGCCACTCGGAACTGCGATTAACTTGGTTGCTTTGCCACTTGATAAGGTGCTCTGCCGTGGGGTTAGCAGGTTATCAACGGCGGTGTCCCAGCCGCCATTGAGCAGAGTGTAGTTCCAATTCAAGACTTTAGGACGGGGCCGTTGCATAATGCATGAGCTTCAGCCAAATTCCAGAGTCACTCCATCCTTATCGCCATTATCAAATGGACTGCATATACATACGTATTGCCAGCAAAAATAAAAAATATCACGATTAGAGGCCACATCGAACCATAAATTAACTGCTGACCAGCCTTCGTGGAAGAGCAAAAGGAATTCGTAGCCTAGGTCACTGCCGAGTGCTATCAGAGCAACAGAAATAAGAGTTATTTGCCAGTAATTAGCAAATTGTCTGTCTAGTCATTACAATGCCTTTCACAAATCATAGTCTGAGCAATCGCCTTTCGAGTGGCCCAACCTCGTGGCCAGCTGATAAGACGAAGCCCCACAGTTTTAGCCACGAAATCAGAGACCTTCTCGGCTGCTAGAGCACCTGACATTTTCGAGCCGTGTGCGTGGATCTTGCCGTATTGTTGACCACGTCTTAATTGCCCCCCGTATTTACAGCCGTAAATAAAAGGGGGCAGCACTGCGAGGTGGCGATGCCAACAACCTGTTGCGCAACCCAAAACGTCAGCAGTTTCCATTGCCCTGATAAGCCGCACAGATAAGAAGCAGAACCTTGGGGCTAGGAAGAGGCTGCCATGGATCTTGGTCAATGGGCACTAAGGCTTCCGCCTGTGGCACCATAATGAGCTTCAATTACGATCCAGCTGGCAATTGGAATGCCATAAAGGGGTATACGTTGTTGTTGTTGCACATCAATAAGTCGGCAACCGATCACTATCGCACTTTGGAAGAGCCGTAAATGCGGGGCGATGTCAAAAGTCTGACGAGTAAATCCGATTTGAGTTGGCCCAATTATGGCCAAATTAAGCCTGTGATATTGCGCCGCCAGACACCGCCAATCCCAATACACCATCACCACTCACTCAGCTCGATATCGGTTATCAGTGCGAGTGACAGTGGTTGCGGCGTATGGTTTATGGCCAACATTTTAGGGCCACTAGCAAAAATCACTTCTTAAGCAGCTACAGCCACAGCTATCAGCAAACAGCGGGTGAGGCTTATCGGCACGGATTGATTAGCTGTTCTTCAGGCTAACAAGTTTTTTACGACGAGCTTCTGGCCGAAGGCTTATCACTCTATTACCAACTTAGTCATAATTAGCTAATAATAATGCCGCGTGATAAGGAAGCTCATCGAAAAGCTCGCCGAAAGCTAACGATCGAAGCTTCGTTAAAGTTGCGCATCCTAGCAGCTGAGCTTTTGAGAAGCTCCGAGGAGTCGCCCGTTCTTATCGCACCGCTCTGTTAATTAACAGTCCCCACTTCCGTTAACATCAGCGATTAGCACTCCCCAAAATATGAACGTAGAAACGCCCAGTCACGTCCCATCACTTAGACAAACGCTGAGAATGGATCATAATAATTAAGATCCATCATCCCAAACGGGGTTTGTTGTCAATTAGGCCCTCGGGCCATTGAAAATCGTGGCCCATGCAGCGATCCCATGGATGATACGTGATCCTTCTGGGCATGGAAAATATGATAAAGGTGCAGGTGGTAATTAAATTATTATTATTATTATTGTGCTGCCGATCGGATGGTGTGTTTGATTTATTTTTAAACTTTCGATCCATCGCGTGTTTACTGCTTTGCCTTTAATCTCTTTGTCTCTTGCCAAAACGTGTCGCTCTCTTTTGACCAACCAACTGTCAATGAGTTGGCCAAACACAAACATTTGCCGTTGGCCAAGGGCCAAAACGCAAATGAACCAGCAGTGCTATTTTCTCCACCGTTTTCTGTGGCAATGCCAATGTGTGTTATGGCGAGAAAGCAATGGAAAACATTAGGCGTGGTCAGTGAGGGTCAAAAGTTCTGATCACCTGAGCCACTGTGTGTACTGGGTGTGTGTGCAACAGCAGGGCTTTTGAAAATATTTGCTTTAAATTGTTATTATTTATTGACGATCCAATTGTTATTGAGACACATAACTACGCAAATTGCGTGCAATTTGATCGACAGGCGTGCCGAGATTTGCCGTGATTTGTTTGCCACATTGCGTGGTAGCCCGATTCACGCAACGCATCCTCAATTGCAGCAATTGCAATTGATAGGAATCGAAGCGACGGTGGTAATTGATAGTGTGCCACTCTGCTGTTATCAATACGCAATATGCCGCCTGCTTCAATTGCGAGCGCGTCACGCACTTGCACAGCATAACAGTGTTATGCCCACCGCCCACCGACCAACTACACTGAAAATAATTATGGGGATTTTCGCTATCAATTACAGTTTAGTGCTAAGTTTGAATGACACGCAATGAAAATGTCGTATTTTAGGAACTATGGTTACTACTAATTCTAGCAATCATTGCTTAGCAGATTTGCCTTTCTCATGGCAAACAAATAGTAAGAAACAAGTTAAATGAAAATGATAATTTACTTAAAAAACAAATGTAAGGACCACCTTTAATATTATAATTCTCATAAAATGCTGTGAATAAGTCGAATGAATTCGATAGAGCAAAACCAGTATGTCAGTTGCACACCAAGTGTTAATATCTAACCTTGTTTCCATGGAATATCATCCGTATTGTTTCTACCATTTTATAATGATTTAAGCCAGGTGACTGGTAAAGGAAGAGTGGGAGCGAGAAGGAGCATCGCTCCAGAGATAATCGCAAAAGCGAACGAGAGCAGCGAATGAGCGTTTAAGATGCTCATAAATTCTGGACACTTGACTTTTTTATGCTCACCAGTAGGATTCGCTAATTTCCACGCCTTTGTGTGTGTGTGTGTGTGTGTGTGCTTGTGGTCGGTCCCCTTCATATGTGTGTGTGTGTATCTGTGTGTGTTGCTGCTCTCTCACAGGGGCTAAAAATGGGCTTTTGATTTACGCAATATTATATAGACACAGATATAAATATTTGCCTATGGCTACTCCACCGCCTCAGATTGACATTGACAGTCGCGCTGCCGCTTTGTGAATTTTCACCAGCTACGGAAAAGATTGATTATATAGTGCGATCTCAAAGAATTGGACAAGTGTCAAAATGAGCCACGAGATTCGGTAATTATCTGGCACTCGAAACCAAAGAAATTCAAAAAACAAAAAACAAGAGTTCTGGCTACCAGAAAGAGGGATTTACCAATCACAATAAACGGATTAATTCGCAACGTAGTGAACTCCAATTGACTCGAGTGGCGCTCAGGCGATAAGGTTGAAAAAGATTGGTTATTGTTTTATGGCCATGTCGTGATTTGATTCGCATTTTTTCGGCCATTTATCTATAAACCCAATTGACAGCCGAACGGCAATCACAAGTCTACTATATTTAGTACACGGCTACTTCATGTCAGTCCAGCCATCGATGGCATTCCCGCAGCAGGCATCGTTTGTCGGATCAGCAGCATAAGTTGTGCTTCCAAAAAAGGGTGTTTGGAAAATCGATGCCAAGTCAATGAACCTCGAGCAGCAGGGGATGGATCCGCAAGGGGTGGAAAACCAGCAGGAAATCGTCCAGGCAGCCGAAGGAGAACAGCAGTTGCAAAGGTCTAGAAGCTTGACAAACTAACTACAAAGTTGCACAATAGTTGAGATTGTAGAAGTGTGTCGCGGGGATTAGGTGCAAATCGAGGAGGGCTTTGCGAAACGATAGGATGGTCTTAGATAGGATATGATTGATGAAGTTCCTAAGCAGGTCTACTTAGAGTCGAGAAAGAGATGGACGATGGCGTGCGACAGAGAGGGTAGCTCGCTTTTTAGTGTGGCATTATTCAAGCGCTTCTCTGACCATTTCAGTTGCTGTAAGGTCTTCAAAATGAAGGGATCGACGCTGGACAAAATCTCCGCCTTCCTCGGCGAGCTCATCGGCACCGGCATCCTGGTCTTCCTGGGCTGCATGGGTTGCGTGAAGACGGACCTCTTTCCCAACAACCATCTGCAGATTGTGCTGAACTTCGGCTTCGCCGTCCTCATCGCCATCCAGTGCTTTGGCTGCGTCTCCGGTGCCCATCTGAATCCCGCCGTGACCGTGGCCGCCTACATCTACGAGATGGTCACCCTGCGCATGGCATTTGCCTACTTCGCCGCCCAGATGCTGGGCGCCTTCATCGGCTACGGCCTGCTCATGGTCCTGCTTCCCTCGCCCACACTTACGGTGGGCGCTGGGCTCTGCGTGACCTTGCCCCACACCAGCGTAACCACGGGCCAGGCCCTCGGCATCGAGTTCGTAATCACCTCCATCCTGGTCATCGTCTGCTGCGGAGTGTGGGATCCGCGCAACTCCAAGTTCCATGACTCCGTGGGCATTCGATTTGGCCTGGCCATCGCCTGTCTCGCCTGCGCTGCCGTAAGTTAAAGCGAACAGTTGGCTAATCCTTACCTGCCTCGAAACGGATTATTAACCTCGTTCCCTACCATTGGTTTTAGGGTCCCTTCACCGGCGGCAGCATGAACCCGGCCAGGTCGTTCGCCCCCGCCCTGTGGAACAAGCACTTCGAGAGCAACTGGATCTACTGGCTGGCCCCGCTGAGCTCCTCCGCCATCACCGCCTACGCCTACAAGGTCGTCTTCCGCCGCGAGGTGGTTGAGGCGGAGATCACCTCCAATGAGAAGCTGCGGCAACTGGAGGACGTCCAGCTGTCGTAAGGCCAAAGACATTGCTGTAGGAAAAGCCCTAACTAATTTAGTTAATATCTAAGATGCCGAATTTTAAAATAATGCATTCGTTGTACGCTAATGTTAGCAGTGTCTTCACAAAGTGGCTCGAACGTTTCAAAAGGCGAACCAAGTGCACACACTTACATAAGCCCTTGAAACGATAAACGTCTTGGTGAAAACACTAATTGCCTTCAGAAATAAAGAACATCGAGATTTTTAATCTAAAACCAAAACAAAACAAGTAAATTATTTTTATGGTTTTAAGAAATTCTACACAAGATATTGGTAGTTATTTGATACCTGAAGTTCTGCTCTTCTGGGCCATCTTAAAACATGTTGAGTCCATATTATCTAAAAGCTTTTCATTCTTCAATAACGAGGTATTTGCTTTGATTAGCTCTAAGTAACTTCCGGGCTTAAAAATACCAATAAGCTTTTTCCAGGAATCGAAAGTGAAAAAAGCCCATCAGCTTAAGCGGTCTTTGGAAAATCTGTTCATAAGATATTCGAATATCTTAGTACCTCCAAATCGACCAATCAAATGGTGGCTAAAAAACGTTATCAGCAGGCTGCGAATGAGACGCGCGTATCAGCCAAATAAAGCCAAAATATACCAACAATATGCAGTTATTGTACGTTACGTACTCCATTCGGGTCTATAGTCCGTATACGAAGCACAAATGATATATGTGGTTCTATGTGGTTTAAAGGGGACTATGTGCTATGGGTGATATGCTAATGCTGGATTTGCATCACTCTTCTGGAATTTCTGGAAATCACGGGGTGATTCCTTCGAGTAGCTTTCGAACACCATAGGCCAGGTTTATTGGCCTTGTTGTAGCGATTCAGACACTGGCTGGCACACAAGAAGTACGAGTATTGGCCAGGTCTCGGCGACCCCGTTCGCCGTTCGATAAAGATCTTAATGAGATAAGATTGAGCACAAATCGGGCGAAATGGCAGTGGCGCTTATCAGGCCGATAATTACGGCTGAGCAAAGCCCCCCGAAAATCGCCTTGATGGATTGATCCATCCTGAATGGGTGGGCGGGAGCTGCTCCCAAATCTGCGCTCGATAATTAGCATTAAGGTTTTATAATGGATTTTGATTGATTGCCGTAAATTTTGCTGGCACGTTGGGTCACTTGGGCAGCCGCCCAAAATTGCGGCAGTAGAGTTCCGTCAGCATGTCGCAACAGAAGCAAAAATCGCAGGAGTCCAATCCGAACGCCAGGTGGCGCCTGGAAGGACACCAAAGGAGTGCGATAGCCTGCTTCTTCGGTGAACTGGCGGCGACTGCCGTCTTCGTTTTCATAGCCTGCATGGGCTGTGTGGAAACGCCGCTGTTCCAGAATTCGCACTTTCGCAGTGGCCTCACCTTCGGCCTGGCCATTCTCATCGCCATCCAGTGCTTCGGCTCCGTTTCCGGTGCCCACTTAAATCCGGCCATCACCCTGGCTGCCTGGCTCTACGGCGCAATCGGTTGGATCCGGGCCATTGCTTACTTTGTGGCCCAGGCTGCCGGAGCCCTGATAGGCTATGGTCTCCTGGTGGCTGTTCTGCCTGGGAACTCCATCAAGGGTGTGGACAACCCGTCGGGTGTTTGTGTGACAATTCTGGCCCCCGGAATCAGCGTACTTCAGGGGGTCTTCATCGAGTTCCTCATTACCTGCTGCCTGGTCATGGTGGCCTGTTCGGTGTGGGATCCACGGAACGCCAAGCTGCAGGATTCGGTGCCCGTGAGATTCGGTCTCACCGTCTCCTGTCTGATCCTCACAGCGGTTGGTATTTCGGTGCGTTTCAAAGTTGCGAAGTGTTACTTAATGGGAAGTCTGTTGCTTTTAGGGTCTCTTCACGGGAGCCAGCATGAATCCGACCAGATCACTGGGTCCAGCTGTTTGGAACGACTCCTGGGCACACCACTGGATCTACTGGGTGGGTCCTTTGGTGGCAGGAGCTGTGACCTCGCTGATCTATCGCATGGCCTTTAAGGGCGACGAGGAGATCGATCTGAGGACTTCCGATGCCAAGATACGAATGATCGGAGAGGTTATAGTGCAATAGGTGTGAATTGAATCTTATCGAATAAACTATATATATATACGAATATGTTGTAATAATAGAGCCACAAAATATTTAGGTCGATTAAGTAATTAAGCACCACCTTGTATTATTTCCATAGCATACAATTGGGATGAGCGGCGATATTGGCCATTTTTTTGGGGGCTCGTATTCGCTGGAAAGTTTGTCGAGTTTGTCATATATATCAATAGGTCCATAGGTCTTTGAAAATCATTATCAATGGCCATTGATAAGTAGCCCCTTTTAGAATTGCTCAGCTTGATAGCGAATGAAATGTTCTGCGTTTCAACCATTACAACAGGCGGCTTAAATCATATTGATTAGATGGCTTATAGCCCCCTTTCTAGTGGGACACTAACTTAGTGCCTTGTCACATTTTGAATTGCCTTAAAACGTCATAAAGTGGACATACGCACTCGAGTGAATGGAGCACACCAACGCGAATGTTTGGCAATAGTTGGGTAGATATGAGTATATAGAAACGCTGGCTGATAACCCACCTAAGGCGATTAGACGAGATTGCCGGCGATTAAGAGCCGGCGATAGAGTATGCGATTCGCACCATTGAGTACTTGGTCTGGAGTGCAGTCCACGTCGGACCACGTCTCCGTTAAAGTCAATCGCTCGTCGCGACGCACGTAAATCATGGCTACAACCGCAAGGTGATCCACCAAGTTCCAAGTCTTAAAATCAAAATCTAAAATATCCTCGAAGAGTGACTCAAAAAAATTTAAACACAATGAAACCCACAAGAATACTAAAATGGAATACTCCTCTCTATTTCGCAGCCAATCCAACTGCTGGCTGCTGCAGCGCCGCCAGCTGGACAGCATCACAACAGTTCTTGCCGAGATGATAGCCACCGCTATGCTGATGTTCCTCGGATGCATGGGCAGTGTGGAGAACTCCGTGTTCACCAACTCGGACTTCCAGAGCGCCCTGAACTTCGGATTCGTGGTGCTAATCTGCATCCAGTGCTTCGGTTGCGTGTGTGGCGCCCACCTGAATCCCGCCGTCACCCTGGCCACCTACGTCTACAACATGATCTCCCTGCCGATGGCTTTGGCCTATTTTGTGGCCCAGATGGTGGGCGCCTTCATTGGCTACGGCCTGCTGAAGGCGGTGCTCCCGGAGAGCGCCATCTACAGCGCTGAGAACCCCAATGGCGTCTGCCTCACCTCGCTCAACAGCACCTTGACCCCATGGCAGGGACTGGCCGTGGAGTTCCTGATCACCTGCGTCCTCATCTCCGTGTGCTGCGGCGTCTGGGATCCCCGCAATGCCACCAAGCAGGACTCGCTGCCAGTGCGATTTGGTCTGGCCATCGCATGCCTGTCGCTCACAGCGGTAAGTTGATTATTGTTCGGAATAATTCAGATACAGTATTAGATATATCTTATTTTGTAATCCACCTTAATGTCTGTTTGTCCAAGTAATACCGATACAGATAAGACTGTCTGCTCTTAAGAAATATCAAATTGACGATCCGCTATGCTAAAATTCCATTCACTATCTGTTTTCAATTTATCAGGCAAATGCACTTGACTTTCTCGGTATCGATGATAACCTTTCTTTAAATGGCATATATACACTTTTAATATAGACATTTTAGCCATCCCATGAAATGCAATCAATAGGTATCAAAAAAATGTTCTTAATAAACAATTGTAAATCCCCCAACAGGGACAACTGACTGGGGCTAGTATGAATCCAGTCCGATCCTTTGCTCCGGCCATTTGGAACGGATTCTGGGATGACCACTGGATCTACTGGGTGGGTCCCATGGCGGCTGCCCTGATCACCTCGGTGATCTACAAGCACGCCTTCCGGCGGGAGCTGGAGGAATCGGAGGTGGACGAGACGACGATGTCAACCAAGAGGACCTCGGAGGCGGAGCTCGCCTAAATGGATTTACTACACATAGGACAAGTTATCGTTTAAGTTCGTGTTCGTGAGAGCGGAGAGAGCGGATAGTTTTAAGTTGCGAAGCGTGCAAATAAATAGCTTAAATAATTTCCAACGCCTGACGACTATATATTTAATCTAATGTAAATGCTATGCTTATCTAAGCCAGATTATTTTTACGCCACGGCGAACTGCTTATCGTTAATATTTAATTGCTCATACACTTGATCAAATAAGCCACACGGTAGCCAAAAACGTCGAGCTTATGTTTATTGTCACAGCTCAGTTGCACACTGGAATTTCCAAGGGCTTATAAGGTGGCGTATACGCATGATTCCACACGAAGGGCACCATGATGGCGGCCAGGATCTGGCCAGTCAGCTGCATTAGAACCGAATTCGGACTGCCGTAGAATATGGCAGGCACCAATGTCTTGGCGGGGTTCATACTGGCTCCAGTTAGTTGAATCTGCAATAAATGCATATATAGCTATAGTATCTATAGATACAAAATCCAAAGCCTTTCAACTCACCCCTGCGAAACTGCAAGCGATCACGAGGAGACCCATGCGAATGGCGACCGAGTCGAGGAACCTTCCGTTTCGCACGTCCCACAAGGAGCACCATCCGAGCACGAGGACCGCGGTCAGCAGGCACTCGATGATGACGACCTGGTATGTGGACAGAGTGTCCATCGGTTGTACCAGGCAAATGCCTGGCTTGCTTTTGTCCACCAGCTCCTTGGGCAGCAGTTGCATTAGCAGGAAGTAACCAAGGAAAGCACCGGCCATCTGACACACCACGTACATCATCATCACTTCCAGGGCGATGTAGCCCATCAAGTAGCATGAGATCGAGATGCATGGATTCGAATGGGCTCCGGATACGAAGCCAAACACGTGCATCACCACCATCACCGTCAGGCCATAGTGAACGCTATACGATAGAGTATTTAACAATATTCTATTATAGAAATCTCACTAAGCATCACCTGGCCACCAAGAATTTGCTCTCACCACCTTGGTTCGTTGAGTCTCCCATGCAACCGAGCAAAATCAGTAGCGCAGTGGCACTGAACTCGGTGGCTCCGCGTATAAAGGTAAAGAAGTCCCAGATCATCGTGAATTATCCGTAATATGTAATGTATCACAGACAATTTAAGGAAAAAACTAACTAACTAAATGATCACTGACTAACTATGTATGTCTGAGTATTGATTCTCCTACCGAATTCGTATATTGGAAATGTTTAACAAATATATTCGCAAAGCAAGAGGGGTTAGGTTTACTTGGATCATTTGTTAGCCATTTTTGAATGTGTTTTTGCCTCACCTAGTTGGCGTGGAGAAACTTATTAACGAAAAAAGCATAAGTACACAAATTTGACGCAGAGCTTAAAGTATGTTTCGGGGGGCTTATAAGATTCTTACTTTTTTAAAGACAAGAGATACCATGTTTCTATGGTAAGTACGTCCGCAATGTGAGTTCCCTTAAATCCACAATTTCCATGCAGCAAGAGACGACCGTTTAGCGATCTTTTTGACAAAGGAGGCAGTGGCGGTATCGACACGTATCATGTTGTGAGTATCTCCTAACTAAACATTTCAATGACTCATAAAGAACGTTTACCTCCAAGAAACATTTGCAGGGGAACAAGGGAAAAGAGGCAAGGATCATGGAACTGACCGCACAAATCGAGTCACTTGAAATGCAAATCAAAGCCCTTGAGAAAAGTAAGTCGTCCGAGGCGAAGACTGCGAGGGGTAAACTTATATTAGTGCTCAAAGAGTTGAAACAAGCCCTCCGAAACATAAGAATGAATAAATAAACATAAAACTAAATGATTGCAACAACTTGTTTGTACTGGCAAGGGCGATGGTAATTTTACATTTGACATGCGTAACCAACGCGCCACCTATGGGACAGCAAGAATGCGTAGCATAGTTTTTGGCATAGCGAAGAATGAGATAACTATAAAATGTGGTTATATGCAGAATTTCAGCTCCATATCAGCAGTTTGCCAGTTTGAAGTATCTTCAACACTTTGCAATTACTTTCAAACTTTTAGAGATAATCAAAATTAGCTGTTTTCATTTTCGTAAGCATGGACATTAACCCAATAATCAGATCTATTCTCAGCCGCTTCAGAGGCTGCACCATCAGGTAGGTTGCATTCTGTGATTATACATATTCAATCATAACATTTTGATATATAGAAGTTATCTGGTTGTCCTGCCCGATCAGAGTCGCATAGAAAATCAACTAAAACTGGAGGATCTGCAAACAGTAAGTTGTTACCTTTCAAGATAGATGATACAAAAATCGAGCGCCATCTAATCAAATCCCATCGTCAGGAACGCGGAATCTTGGATCTGCAATCCCATGAGCTGGCACTCAAGCAAAAGCGCGTCGAGGCCAATCTAACCGACCTGACCCGCTGCATCCGTGGCATGGAGTTCGATGTGAAGGTGAATTCCAATCGCGAGAGGAAGGAGAGAAAATCTGATCGACGCCCCCCAGCTGATAAGAAATCACCCAAAGTCGGTGATTTCAGCGAATAGCAAAATCCCCCCGGGTGCTTCCCAATCCCAAGGGCATACGAGTGCAGCGTATAAAAACAAGCTATTGCCGGAGGTCGGCATTCAGATTCACTTGAGATTGCCAACCATGAAGCTGATCGCATTGTGCTGCCTGCTCCTTTTGGGCCTCCTGGGCTTCCTAGCTGCTCCCGGCGTCGCCTCGCCATCTCGCCACACTGGACCAGGAAACGGATCGGGATCTGGAGCTGGGTCCGGAAATCCGTTCAGGTCTCCAAGCTCACAGCAACGACCACTGTACTACGACGCTCCGATTGGGAAACCATCGAAGACTATGTACGCCTGACGTAAAGAATGAAACAATAAAGATTTGAAACGCCTAAACTAAATTAATCGCCCAGTTTCCTTATCTTACTTATGAAATGGCCTTGATACACATCTGCTTACTATTTATAAAATGCGTAATAATTATTTCTAAATTTATTGCAAATTCTAAATTTCATATCGAAGTAGTTGCTTTTGACCGTACGTCAAATATCCACATTGTACTTTCAGACTTGTAAAATGTATTTCTGCCACACTGATTTCGTTCTATCCTAAACTTAAGAAGCCATGTTTCCTGTTGCACGAATCTTAGGCTCGGCATCGTGCAACAGGCTATTTCAACCTCAGGTGCTATGTCAAGAAAGAGTTTGGTATGTAGTACTGGAAATTTATCCAAACTTTATTTGTAAATCTTCTAAATATTAGTTGGCCTTCCAATGAGTTGCACAGAAATTTACCAAGGCATAGAAACTTTTACCACGGTAGAAACATTTTCCACCCAAGGTCGAATAATAATTTAAACGAATTTCCTGCTAAGTAAGTATTTTATTATTCAAATGACCCGTAAAAATAATTTTTTTTTTACATATGATAGACGTCAATTCACTGACAAATTTTCCGAGAAGGGCAGAGGCGAGGAACTTAACTATGTTCTCAAACTTGTATGTATCGAAACTATTTAATGTTGTGAATAACCTTGTAGAATTGGGTATTCCATAGGCCTCAGAGCAATTTATGAAGATAAAAAAGAACAGGGTTAAAGAAATCGCCAATGATATCGTCAAATTGAAAGAGGAGATCAAGATTTTGGAATCCAAAACTAGCCACAAATCAAGGAAACACAAGGAGAATCTGCTAAAGGAATTGAAAGCTCTGAAGGATTTGTTGGAGCAATTCAAAAAGAGTCTCGAAAAATGACCTATCAAACGGTAGGCTATCACTTTTAAGTTTGTCAATATTCCACCTTGAAATACCTCATCAGTTACTATAGTAAATTCCAAATTATCTTCCTCCGTAAGGATACAATGCTGAAGTTGGTCGAAAAGCTTTTCCAACTGTTGCGACCCAGGATGTGTCAGTTTTCACAATCCAACAAGTGAGTTCCGTGTTCTGAGCACTTATGGCTTCGCTTATTAGATGCATCTCTGTATCCAGGAACATATCCAAGCATTTGTTCGAAAAAGCCAGGGCGGAGGAGAACATACATTTCCTTAAACTGGTTGGTTTGTGATCTCAAAAAACGAAAGTAATCTATTTAAATTTAATTGCAAATTTACCCAGCAACGGGAACAGCTGAAGTCGTTGCGAGAAAAGATTCTCAGCCAGAAGAACGAAGTCACAACAAAGATCATCAAGGTGGATAAGCAGATACAATCGTTGGAAAAAACCAAGACCGAAGGCTCACAGATGAACCATGAACAAAATTAATAAAGTGTAGCTGAAACATTTGCTTGTTTTGTTTTGTATTTTATTTAAAATAATTTGTATCTCTCATTTACACGCTTTACAAAGAAGTCTTCTACGACAACTGAAGCCGAGTTGGCGGCCTTCTTCAAGCCTGCTTATACGTAGGGTACATACATATCATATATTATATATGGTAACAATTTGTTTTGCAGCGCAAACGGAAAATATGAATTAAAAAGAACTTTCATGTAATATGGCATTGAAACAAACATATATAGGGTCATATATATATCAACATAGTCTATACAAAGATACAAATAAATACAAGTTCAAGTAAGAATCAAAATCAGAGACAACTGCCGATTGTGTATGATGCATTGACATATATAAGGTTCTTCTCTTAGGACTATGAAAAATAATCTTGTGTGCATTTCATGTTCGTTCAAATCGTTAGTTGTGGGGTAGCAGAGGTCAAGAACGTAAGTACAATACATTTGTGGTAGTTGAGCAACTTGGAGAGAGTGGTTCCCATACGAACTAAAACTAGAAACTAACTAAACTTGACTTGACTTGGTCAAGTGCTGGTTAGGCCAGAAGAGAGTGTGTCTGTGTGTGTGTGTCTGCTAGCTGAGTGTGTGCATATTGTGTGTGTGTGTGTGTGTGTGCTTGTGAGGTAGGCGATTCATCATCATCATCGTCATCATCATCATAAGATTATGGCATACTTCCGAGCGCCTCCTGATCCTCGCTGGGGTTCTTGGGTTCGGTTCTGTGTGTCGGGTTTCGCTTCTAGCTTTCAAATACTGATCAACAATGCCAGGAATGTCTCTCTGTGTGTCGGGTCTGGATGTGTAGCTGTGGATCCTGCTTTCAACTTAAGACTAACTCTAGTGCTAACTCTAGTCGATTCCCAATCACGCTCTCTGCCTGCGAACGTGACCGAGTTGACAGGCTTTATTTCTATAAACTAATGTAACATGAAACGGCGATGGGCTGCTGCTGCTGTTGCTGCTGCTGCTCCTTTTGCTGCTGCACTGCCTCCTAACTGGGCAGTCGCTTGCTGGCCAGCTCCAACTGCAGCTTCTGCAGCGCCAGTGTCTTGTTGATCTCCACTAGGTCGCGACTGTGCTTTGCCGCCTGCAACTGCACCTCCAGGATCTTCATGCGCATCATGTGCTCCTTGCTCTGCATCTCCATGAACATGCGCAGCTCAAAGTTGTTGTTGTTGCTGCTGCTGCTGTTGGCATTGGTGCTGACTGCCGTTCCCGGCATGGTCAATCCATTGCTGCTGCCGGACCGCTCTAGGGCCTGCGAGTCCGAGGATGCTGGCACTGATGGGGCCAGGACTGGTGCCTGATCCTCGCTGCCCAACATGCTACCACTGCTGGTGCGCTGTCTCTTAGACTGCGGCTTCATGCTGTCCTCGTCGTCCTCGTTGTTGTTGTTATTGTTGTTGTTGTTATTGTGCTGGTGATGCATGGCGACCTGGGCCTGTGCCTGGTGCTGGTGAATGGCGGCCGCTGCCGCTGCTGCTGCACTGGGAAATTGGCCAGAACGGAGGGCATTCAGTGCCTCCAGCGTGGCGGATATGTTGTTCATGTTGAAGTTGGCCTGGAAGCCGGACATGTCACCTCCTCCGGCCATATAGGCACCGCTCGAGTCCAGGACATTAGATGTGGAAATCGTGGCGGGACTCTCGGCCTCGTGGATCCCGTTGCGACTGATGCTGTGATTAGGCGACACACTGAGACGCTCGCCGCTGCCAAGGATGTCGCTCTGGTTGAGGTGGTGATGGTTGAAGGTCTCGTTGAAGGTCTCGTTGTTCTCCTCCTCCTTGATGTCCACATCGCACAGTTCCTGCGGCGGTGTGCGGCTGCTGCTCAAATAGAGAATGCTCAATAAAGATCTATTCAGACTACCACATAGCGATCAACTTACTCATCCATGTCGTGGTCTTCGGGATTGAATTTGTAATCCTCACGATACTCAAAACCCTCCTCCAAGGCCAGTGGAATCTTAGAGTAATCAATGCCATCCAGGGCCTCCGATTTGCATGCCTTCTTCGCCTCCTGCATGAAATCCCACACCTCGAAGGTGAACGGAGATGGCTTCTTGCGATCGGCCACCTCTGCTCCAAACCTGGCCAGGCGATTATTGTAGTCCAGGATCTCGTTGCGAGTACATGCTAAAGGATGAGATCGAAAAGGTTAGCTTTGCCATTAAATATATGTATTTTATAAAGACTTACCC
Organism: Drosophila melanogaster; assembly: GCF_000001215.4. Taxonomy (NCBI): domain Eukaryota; kingdom Metazoa; phylum Arthropoda; class Insecta; order Diptera; family Drosophilidae; genus Drosophila; species Drosophila melanogaster. Next base: position 23,597,318 of record NT_033778.4, on the reverse strand, counting down.
TTCATGCGACGCCACTGTTCCTTCAGGCGATTGCAGGTGCGATCGGTGCCAAACTGATTGGAGAACTTCTGGTGGATAATCTTCCATGCCTTGTTCTTCACGGCGGTCAGACCGGCATCCAATCTCTTGTTCTCGATAATGCGCATGTCCTTGCGACACAGATCGAGTAGGTATTTCTTCTCCTGGTGGTTCCAGTTCTGGGTGCGTTCCCTCTTCTTGTACATGTTCATGGAAGGACTGTTCATGTACTGTGTCATTTCTGCAAGCATTCGATGATTGAATTAAGTTCCTTCAACGGTCACTTCGTTTTGTTTAACTTACCCGTCTTTATGTCGACGCCCTCCAGCAAGTTGTGATTGGAATTTTGCCAGTTGGCGGCAATCTTCATAAAAGCCTCCAGATCGGTGGCCGAATACTGTTTGTTGACCTGCAACGGAAGCAAGAAGCGAGTGGCAGGAGGTGAGAAATCAGTGATTCGTATTGGGAGGTAACTAGTAACTGGCAAGAGTCCCCAAATTACCCGCACAGTGGAATTAGAAGCCCCAGATTGGCCTTCCCAGTAGTTGAGCATACAAAACTTGTGCCAAATTCCGCACCAAACGAAAGCGATTCGCGGGACGCACTCGAAAACCCAATGAACTTGGCGATGAATACTGCCAAAGTCGAAAGCAATCGAAAAATTTGGAGTTTTTCGGTAATTATCAGAGTGTTACTTGGGGCACATCAATTGGGTTTTTGTTTTCAGACAGTAAGGTCAGTGAAAACAAAAGGATTCTGATTCGGATTCTGAATCTGAGTCGTTGAGTCTTGAATTCCTTCTCTTGTTTTCATTCCCTTATTCCATCGAATTTACCCTACCCTGGATGATATCTGACTTTGACATGAGCAGCTATAGGATGCAGTCACATTAATTGATTTTCAATTAGCAGACAGGCGGACAGATGAACCGAGCGGAGAAGGGGGGGAAGGAGGTGTGAGCGATATCGGGGGTATATGGGTACGAATGGGCTAAAAAGAATGTGAATATACGAACAATCGAATGAATTGAGCAGCCATAAGACGAAAAAAAAAAAAGTAAAAAACCATCAAATAATAATGCCATGAAACGCGTTTTAATTTATAAGCTAACACAACAAGCAGCTGCCGACATTTTGTTTGTTTCGAAAATGTATCTGTGCGGTTGCTCGGTATCCGAATCCGAGTATTGGTGCGATTGAGTGGAGCGATCAAGAGACATACTGACAGCCAATTATATCTAATCAAGTACATATATATTCAAATGTACTATATAAATATTCCAGAATGTGCATTTACTCAACGCGTTCTTCGGTCGCTTTCTGGCTCCTTCGATTGTTCCCCCGTCTCGAAATCAGACACAAAAATTCCCTCATAATTTAGTAATAAAAGAATATTAACTAAATTGGGAAGAGCATAGAATTATCAATAACCCTTTGCAGACAACACGAATGCCCAAATCCAAAAAAGAGCTCAACTGTACTTGCCATATATTGTCTTCATCGAAACTCTTTCATTGATCGCTCCCCCAAAAAACACAATCGTCAATCTTAAGTACGTTTTATGGTGCTTTATTTTATTTCAATTTTGTTCAGTTCCTTCCGTGCCCCTCAACTACCCCACCCCCACCCCCCCTGCAGCCATCGAACACCCACAACTCTTGGGTGTATAAACTACTGCGCCATGTGTTCAATATTTATGCCGTATCTGATTTACAATTTATACTTATACTCGGCACTCGTATGTGTACCTCGTACACTCGAACTACGTATCTAGATACATACGTATATATGTACATTCGCATTTATCGCGTACTCGAAGACTGAAAGGAGACTTAGTCATTGGAGACGCGGCGCGTGCGCTTATTATTTTTTATTATTTGAGCTCTTCCTATATACATATATAAACTCATATTTATTAGCAAACAATTAATTATTACGGCCGACTATTATGGAGCTGTTTAAATTTTAGTCATGAGCTGCGGGGTGGTTAAACCGCTCCTTTTGGGAAGATACACGCAGAGAAAACGATATGCTGATTTGAGAAATCAATAGATTCTTCAATGGGAGGTTCTCGTACTTTCAAGCCCATGAGATGCCAGAGTTTCTGTCAGTGCATTCAAGGAATGCCAGAATCATTTAAATTCGAGGCGAGTGCCAATTATTCGCCAGGGTGGGGCTCCAGCCAAGTTAGTCAAAGATGAAGTTCGAAGATGCCAACTGTGAAATTCTGTGCCCGAAAGAACGCGCTGCTCTCCAGGATCTCTCAAGCGATTTGATACCATTTTTGTTTCGATTCGGAAATGTAACTAAATTACGTCAATCCGCGATGTATATTGGATTGTTTGCTGGCACTCCGCTTTTGGGGCTGGCAGCTCGCACACTCATAGAGGTAATCACACTCCTCCAATCAATGTGACTTCAAAACTAAGCATTGAAATTAAATAAGCAAACTGGTTTAGATTTTGGTCATCTACGTCTGTGAGCGTATGAGTATGACTGTTTGTTGTTATCTGCTTTTGTGGGCTGTTAATATAAACGAAGTATAATTACCGAATCTACATGCTCTACTCGAACCCAGCGATTGTGAACCTACACACACGGCGCAAACCGGAGCAACAAAACACAACCTTGTGCCTTAAAATAAAGCCCGGCATTGTTAGCTCTTACGGCTACTTATAGTTATGGACCACATCATGTCCGATTTATATATACTTGTAGAAATATTGCATAGGTATCCATTCCGAGCCGAAATCCAATGCCCCGGCAGGCGTCTGTGCGCAATTACCGCAAATCAACGAACGTATTCTGCGGCATGCCTTAGTATCTGAACTATCTTGTCATCGGGTTGAAGCGGCGTTATAGTTCGGACTAAATGGCCAAATGGGTTATACATTTTTGTACATACGTCCAAGTGGAGCACACACCACCACGGCTGGCTTTTATGGCCAGAGTACAGCTACGGCCAGATTTGAATCTGAACCTGGCGGGCCAATCGTTAAACTTTGAAGCACTTGAAGTGATTCTACAAATTTCTACTGCCCAAATTTACGTATTATAATAATTACGCGGAGAAAACTAAAAACTGAAAAAAAAAAACGAAATGTCATCGAACGCTCGAGTGGCCCAAAAGAGCTCCCCATCCTGCGAGATTCTTCTGTTCTCGTTTTTTTTTTTTTTTTTTTTTTCGACTCGAGTGGCGGCCATTCATTGATTTGAATGTGTAATGTTGTGTGTGTTGCGATGGATGGATAAATCGGGGAAAAGTATGAACAAAATCAAAGAAAAGAATCTCTTGTGCGCTGTTTATTGTTCTAACGCCGTTCGCAGTAGTTCCACAGACCTAAGTGGCCCCCCACTCCACTCCACTTCACTCCAATCATTTTTCTCGTAATATTCAAGTGGAGCTGCTATAAGGTTTCGTTATTAAAATCAGCGTTTTTTTTTCAATTCTAGAGGAAATTCACTGACTAGTTGAAGTTGGAGGGAATGCGTCGCTTCTCGATGGGAACGAATGCTTCATGGGCATTGGTAATCAGTCATGGCAACCAGTGTCTCCTTGGAGCACTTTATGGTGTTTATCCAAAGTGAATACATACATAGCTATTTGCAAGAATCAATGGCTGGTGGTGTGGCGTCAAAGTTTCTCCTGTAAATGCGCTCAGCTGGCGCAGCTGACGGAAATTGAGTCATGGCTCAGCTCCAGCTCGATTCAGCTCCAGCTTGGGCCAAGTTGGTTCAGTTGAATCCGCCGGGGGCGAATTATGCTCCAGGTGTGCATGACACGGGTGCCGAAACAACAAATTTATTAGAAATTGCCTGCACACCAGTGCCGCATTTATGCAAACAAATAAACTAATTTCATGACGCACACGCGCGCCTGCGCAGTTGTCAGCAAAATATTTAGTTGTGCGAGTGCTTGAATGTGTGTGTGCTACTTACAATTGTAACTAGCTAAAAAACACTGTGAGATTTTCTTTGTCGAATGCGGCATTGTCTGCGGCGGACCTGGCCTACACCCAAAAATAAGCAGCGAGTGAGAGCGGGCTGCACTGAGAACAAATCGTTGCAAGTTGTCTTGAAAGCGCTTTACATTTATAAATATTTTCATGAAGAAAGCTAAAGCTATTATGTATTTGTAATGGAACAGTGCAAGCTTCGCCCACAAACATTTCACACAACTATTTCTTACTGTGTAGAGATATGGAGTGCGGCAAAGACGGAGAAAAAGGCAATAGAAAAAAGCATCGGCTCGGGCGGGTTCAGTGACTTCCACTCCTCGTCTGCGACGACGACAAATTGCGTTTTGTGCGGTGACAATTGCCAGGCATCGGAAATCCACCTTTGCGCATGCGTAGGTCTGGACTCTAGACGCTAGACGCTAGACGCTCCAGACTTACTAAATTATTATTGTTCGCTTTCATTAGTCAGCCCCAAAAAATCCGAAAACGTCACAGCCCCACAAGCCCCACTTCGCATGCGAAATGGCGCAGCTGTGCATAGTTTCGAATCAGAGCCAGACTGTGTGACAGTCGGAGATATGGCCAAGTCAAATGGATTACCTTTATCTTCGATTCCCAGGCGTCGCACACTCCCCCGAACAACTGGAGCACTTCGGCAAGTCAGCTTTCTTGAGCACACACCCTGCTAACATGGCTGACAAGTTCATTACTCCGCTCCCCATTCCCATCCACAGTTCCATCCACATCCATGGCCTCCCTGCCCTCCCTGCCCGCCATGCCATCCATTCCCCCATCCACAATTGCCACAAACTTTGTGAGCCGAGCTGCTGCTAACTGCCTTATATGGGCCCCCACAATTGCTATTTGTTATAAGCTATTGTTTTTATGCCATTCGCAGAATGAAAATTGTTTTGTCACTCGAATGAGTATGTGCTACATGGTAACAACATTCCGCGATCATAAAATCGCCAAGCGGCGTGCTCTGAATAGAGCTGGTGATTCGATTCTAGGATTCTAAGATTCTATGCTAATTCGTAAGCTTCTAGGAAGTTAAGAACAAGCCTAAAAGTTAGTATACATTTTTTCCAAGAACTTATGATTTTAAGAAGTTGTATACTGCAGTGATAAGCCCAAGTTTAATAATAAGATTCGATACTATTTGGATGGGCTTACTTTCTAAAGCTGCTTAAATCGAATCAGATGCGGTATTTCTCGATCTGTATCTTGATGTGGGACAACTTAAAGCTGCCATTGCTGCATGTTGATTGTTATTATTATTATTTATACATAACTCTCCAAACGTCGGAGAAGAGAAAACAATTCTAGACAGTTCAGGCGAGTTCAGTTGGGGCATTTGCGGCATTTTGGTTAAGTCATTTTCCAAAAATTCATTTGAATATCGAAATTGTTAAGTATCCATATGTGCTTGTGGCGGTCGAATGCGTAAGTGTGTGTGTGTGTATCTAATTTCTATTTGTATTGGGCATTAATGCTTTCCGACTCTCTACGTTTTGCCCCCCGCCCCATCGAAAAACTTCTTTATAATCGCATCAAGTCATGATTGCGACCCAACTTCGAATCAACTTTGGTTTTTCGTTTTTCGTTTTTTTTTTCACTTTAAATGTACTTTTGTTGTAGCTGTTGTGTGTGGCACTTGAAGGCGTTCGAAAATAATTTCTGGTTCCATTTAAGTTGGACTTAAAACGAAAACTGAGCACCCAAAACCGAAGACTGAATACCAAAAACCGAAACTCCTCAAGTAGACAACGCAACTTGTCCGAAAAAAAAATAACTGAAATAAGAAAGAAAGAAAGCCCTTCCCCGCACTTGAGGTTTCTCGACTTGTTTCTCTTTTTTTTTTTTGGCATTAATTGTTCCCTGAACCGAATCTAAGATTGATTGAACGAGTTGAACGAACCAAGACTTCTGAGTTGAGTCGAGTCGAGTCGTCTCGCAATGTAAATTATGGCACTGCGATTACCATTAGATGCGGAATGAGTCGGATCTTCGACACGAACCATTTAGAATGATTTGTGCTGCGATCTGCTGCGATCTGCTCCGATCTGTGGCCTTTTATATATCGATTCCGCGGCGACTTTGGGCCAATGGCAACATGCTACAGCCCCATAATGGCCACGCCCACATAATGGCAGCAAGTAGCCGACGCCCTGTCATGTCGCAATGCGCAATAATAATTACAAATGATCGGATGTCAATTCTTATGGCGATATTATTTTACAGCCAGACCGCCGGCTGGAGTTTCTTAAACAAATGAAATTTATTGTTAACGGTTAGTGACCCGAATTACACGTATCGCTTATTTATATCTGACTCGATCCGATAGATGGACGGTTCGCTGTGTGTGTGTGGCTGTGTGTGTGTGGCGTGTATCTTTAAGTAGCAAACAGCTCTCGATCTGACTCTGACTCTGGCTTGGCCCCTTAAGCGTTTTAATTGCGCCAATGCCCGATCGGACCCACAAACTGGCTGACTGACTGACTGACTGACTGAATGACGACCGCCTACAACTACGCCATCCAGCAGGCTCGCAGCGGCGATAATGTATCTTTGTATCTGATCTTAATGTGCTCAGAACTCGGAGCCCAGCAGAAACGAGCTTCGCATCGGCGTTAATAAGTACTTGCTAGCTGAATTGATCGAATGAAATGAACACGGTCATTACTGGACACTGGCGGCTATGCCCATTCAATCGGCGGAATATGCAAAGAATTTGGATTGGAGAAAGTCTGGATACCAGATAGTAACCAAGTGCGCGTGATCATTTGGAATTTAATTAAAAGCTGAAAAAAACTAGATTGCTAGATTTGCTGTAAATAAATCCTTGACAACAAAAACCTACTGTTGGGATAATTAAGCTTTCAATAGAATCCCCTTTTAAACAAAACCCCCAACCACCACCGCTGCCACGACCCAATTGACAAATGCTAATACTCGCTTTTCAAGATACATTTTGCATTTGGCACTTGAGTTATGCCACGGCATTAATTCAATCCAATCCAGCATGAATGTTATTCATTCCGAGCGAATGAAAAAGTAGCCACGCACATTACTTGCAGCGCTTGTCAACCCGCCTGGGAATATACATAGATAGAGATACACATCTGGGTATCTGGCGGATTGCCTTCTGAACTCATTGCTCACTTTGTCGCCCCATTCCTGGAACGCAGCGCTCTGGTTCTTTATGATTTCGCACGTACTGACGCGAATTGAATGGGTCCTGGGAAACTGGAGGAAATCAGAGCATGGAAGCGGAAACTGCAGCTGGGTCAGCCTTTGTAATCTGGCACAATTGCAATTAATATCTCATAAATATCGCCTGGCTCTATAGTTACTATATATCTGTATCTGTATCTGCGGCGGTGCAATCGCAATTTAAATGTTTGACTTGGGCCCGTTTATTCACTTATCAGGCGGCTAAAGCCAAAGGAAGAAATTAATTTAATTGCGCATAAAGCACAAAATTGTTTAATTATGCCAAACAGACGACGCAACGCAACGCAACGCACAGCGCAGTGGAAAATGTGTTAACTAATTCTAGGTAATTTAACCAAAGTCTATAGCTGATAAAAGCGAAACCAAGCCAAGCCGAATGGAACGCCAAGAGAAACGCTCCCATTTGGCATTGTTGACGCCTTCTTTGTATAGTTTATAACTTTTTATTTTCCCTTATTTTGTTTTTTTTTTTTTTTTTTACCCATTTTTCGTGTCTAATTTACGTAAATTGTCGGAAAAGAGCGGGTGTGCCTGGTGCAGATGGGTGCGTGAGCAGAGCCATCTTAGACTCAGACGAACTACAAAGGCACCGGAAGTCACAGTTCCACGAAGCTAACTCCCCCTAATTCGCCTTTAAAGTGTGCAGCAAGCGTATTAGAAGTTCGTCGAAAGCAATCTTCTGTGGAGGCACTTTCATTCGCATTTGGGGTTTAACTATTAATTAGACACACATTATTTACCCACATGGTGTCCGGTTTCAGTGATTTGCTGAGCAAATTTACTTAGGCATTTGATTAGGCCCAATTGATAGTAACACAAAAACAAATACGCACTCGTAAAGATATGTACGCATGTGTATCTGTATCTGTATCTGTATCTGTATCTGTATCTGTGCACGTAAGTATGCGAGTGCTGGGTGCAGTCATGAGTATCCAAAAATAATCACCCCGGCCTTATCGAACTAAATAAATATTAAATTGTAATTAAAGTCATGGGAACGATTGGCTTCGAGTGTGCGTGTGTGTGTTGGTCAACAGGAATAACAAATGCTAAGACTACACATAATTTAGAGCTCTTTTGTTTATCGATGTCGCACACATCGTTGTATTTGTATCTGAAATTGATAAATAAGTCGTCGAGACTTTGCCTAGCATTAAGTCAACTGATATTTAATTGCTAATTGCATCGTTTAGGGAGCTTACTGCGACTGTCCACGACGGCACTATCAATAAACTAAACTAAGTACATTTGATAGATAACCTTAATTAAGCTGTCCGGCGAATCGAATTCCTCGAATTTCTTTCAACTTTTCAGCTTTTCAGTTCGCAAGTGACAAAACAGCCCAAGGCGCACAACAGCCCACATGCAAACATCAAAAAAAAAAAAAAAAATCAAAATCAAATTCGAAATCAAAAGCACAACAACCGAAACCACAAACAACGAAAAATTTGTTTGGCAGTGCACACCTGGACGCAGTTGGGTATCTAGATACTAGAATCTAGTCTGCCCGGCAACAATCCATTGATATCGAACTGGAGCTGGAGTTGGCGCTTGGCGCTTGACGCTTGGGGTCGTGGCTGTAGGTCCAGTCAGTATCTGCATCTGTGCCCGAATTTCCAGCCGCCTGCCCGCCCTCCGCCCTCCGCACTCCCCTCGATTATTATGCGCAAGTGTGACGCATGAATCATACCTATAACCCATATAACCTATATTGCCATTTATTTGCGGCTGCTGCCGCCGTTTGCCATTTGCTCGAAAAGTCATGCGCTTTAAATTTTAATAAATTAATTTTTGCCTTTGCCGTGCTGAGTGACTACCTCTAGTATAGTTCGATGTGCATATACACATACATATGTGAATGAAATATGACTGGTCGGCCAATTAGTCGGGCAATATGAATGTAAGGGTGCTACGAACGATCGCCTCCTCCACCGATTGCAGATCTCTCTCTATGTATTTAGATAATAATAATATATACTAACTAATCACTTGATGAGCTCAAAGCTTGATGCTAGCTTACTGAACACAATCAAAGCCGCAGATGCAAAGACATCCAATGATGAATAGTCAACAGTTGCCCCATCGAATACCCAAATCAACTGTCAAATCCGCAAATTAGTCGTTGGAAGCTGAAAGTCTGGCTTGGGTTGTGTTTTTGCGAATCAACTCAATGCCAAATGGATGAGCGAGCGGAGAATATTTGGAATTCAGCATAAAAGGCTGACGACATTTTTAATCCTAAGATCCTAAAATCAAGACTAAACTCAGAGCGAGCGACTGCGTCAAGGTGGGTGGGGTGCTGGTGCTGGTGTTCGTGATCAAATCTCCGATTTTAACGCGCATACCTGCGTGGCGACGATCGTGCGATCGCATCGGGGACTCGTATTAAAATATATATATATATATATAACATCCTCTGCCCACACCGCCCCCGCTCGCACTCACTCACTCACTGAATGGGAACCCTAACTGAAGCCAAAGTCGTAGAATCAAGATTAGGTTTAATAATTCCGAGTGAGTCGCTCCGCTCGCTTCCTTCAACGACTATAAATTCGGCTGTCGAACTACCAAAGCTACCAAAACTGAGACGTGTGAGGGATTAGCAGTCTACACATACATACTTATGTGTACATATGTGTCAAAGTATTTCCCGAATTACTTCGAGTAAAAACTGAAATCATGTTACTTTCGGTTTGGTTTGGTCCCCCTGCCCGACCAATTCGAAAGAAATTAAACAAGCTGAGGTAGCGGGGCAAAAAGGGTGTGTGAGACGCAAGGAAGTGCTGGCTTCTCTTCGCAGTGCGCTATTAAAATACAGAACACACCCAAAAAATATTTTAACGACAACGAAAACAATCAAATCCGAGAAGAAGAACGAGGCAAGAGCAGCTCTCATGATGATGACAAAAGGCTGATCGGGGTGACAGCGCGATTTATGCCTAAATGGTACGCGTTGAAGCATAAGTTATGCCAGCGAACGGAATGAAAGTATCTTACAGATACATAGCGACCAAGAACAAACTGCAAGCGACGGCAATTGCCGGGGTTAATCATTGTTGTGCACATCTGGTATCGAACTTGGCAATCTTCAATCTCTTTTCGAGCGCATATAGGCACTTAGGCAAGGAGTACTTATCTTATCTCATCTTTGGCTAGCTCAAGGATTGGCCAAGGCACGCAGTAACTATCCTAAAGAAACTCTTCAGCTACTCAGATATTAAGCAGAGATATATAATTGGATGTTCTCAATTGTATCTTACAGAAATTGAACTTCTATCTTGAAGCTAAAAAGAATATCATTTTTATGTCTAAGTATAAATGCGCTGACCCCCTTCTGTTATTTTGACCAAACTTTTCAGAACTCTGCCACCGCCGTATAGCTGCAAAGGACAAATGGCCTTCGGCTGAAGTAATTCTTGAGTTCGGTTTTGAGTCCATATCACACAGCTGTCATTATTTCAATAACTGGTTGGCCCGTACAGACGCACACAAGGCAAATAAAAACCCCGGCAATGCGCAGTTGTTGAAATTGTACAAAAGGAGCGGAGCAACTACTCGAATACACTCATAATCGCTGAAAGAGACGGTGCGATACACCGAGTGAAAGAGATGGGCGATGGCTCACTATAAAACGTTAATCCTATTTTATTAAGTGCACGCCATGCGAAATTCTGAATTCCCGGCCACGACAATGAAGATCATTATGAGGATGATGACGCCGCCGACAACCCCTTTTGGTTCCATTCCTTTCCCATTCCGATTCCGATTCCTATTCGTCTGGTGTCTTGCTCTTTTCACCACTAACTGGATGACCCACTCCACCCTATACATATTTCGCCCATGCCGTATTTCAACATTAGCTAATCTCGGTATCAGGCAAAATGGAGAATTCCTATTAATTCTGCGAGCTTCAAAAGCGAATAAAGGGTGTTCGAACAAAAACCGCACAGAATGTGGGCCAAGTTTTGAATTTCCGACATCTGCGTGCGCAAATCCTCCTTTGATCTTCATAATTATATAATGTACCATACTGACTTTAAGACTCACATTGAGTAAAGATACTTTTTCGTGGCCAGCGCATCCTTGAGATGCCAATAAATCGCCTCTAGTTTGGATATACTATCTTTTCAGCACCATTTCCTCCATATCACACTGTCATTCATTCAATAGAAGATGTGAACTTTGGGCGTTGCCCCAGCGGCTACCTGAGATGATTTATGTTGTCCTGTGCTGATCATAATTCACGAATTTTTCAAGGCAATCAAGATGAGCAGGGGTGGCATGAGTAGAATTGATATTTTCGGGCCGGAGAATATAAGCAGCAAATGCGTTTCCATTTCTCGATTATTGTGACTAATTGCGTTTGATTGTCAATTGGTTTGCATGTTGCAGACAAATAAATTAATGGCCCACCAGAGGAAAAACAGGGAGCAGCCGGAGTTGAGCGGGCCCTAGGCCTGCCCGCATGCAAACACATGGAAAGCGGAAAAACTCTGGCGGTTTGGAAAATGCAAAAGCCACGAATTCGGTGGCGTGAAAAGTTTAACCCAAAAAAAAAAAAACGAGTGGGTAACGAGAGGGCGAAGGGATCGGGTTAAATGGCACACAAGTTCCCATGTGGAGGGATGGCAAATAAGAAGAACGCGCTGAGGGTACCATCATATTTACAAGTCCGATTGCTATTAATTCGTTACTTAATTGCTCCTCTTATCGAGAGCCGAGTCGCGTTCTTAGTTGGGGGGAATGTTTTTGTATTTCATAGTCGCTCATTGAAAATAATTAAAGTTAATTAAGACGTTCTCCTCGGGCAGCAGGCATGCATTGCCTAACCGTATCTATAAATTTAAATCGCCACTAATTGAGCGACTTTCGGGTGACGCCGCGGCGGACTTTGGCCCACCGCCATAAAGATTCCCGATCCGATGTTGCAATATCTAAGCCAAACCCAGTCCAAAATTCTCTGCTGCGGCATTATCAAAAACATGAAGCACGTGCATTGATTGATTGCCAGTTTATTGTCTCGCCTCATGGCCGGGGGCTTAAGTTCCAAAACTGAAAAGACGCTTTTCGAGGAGGAGGAGGAGTTACCATTGCCATTGTGCCTCGCGGAGTTGCGATGGCCACGTGAGGTGGTCGCGTGTGTCCCGGAAAAGCGTGAAATCCCATTGGCAACGTTGCTCGGAATGAACCAGCTCTCGAGCATCATTATAAGTTATTCATTTCTGGCTGGTCGAGTTTGATATATCGTGTTTCTCAGTTTGCCAATTCAATTACTAGATTTAATAAGCAAACGCAATGAAATGCAAAAGGACAGATATAATATATGTCAAATGTATAAGCACGTATCTATAAAGTAATGAGCATATTTATAAGATACTTTTTTGGTAATGCCTAACCTAGAACTAATCTATAAATTTAAGTTTATTTTATGAGTATTTTAAGGATCTGTTGATAGGTGAAATAAAGAGCCTGAATCTAAAGCGGCATCCACATGAGCATAACATGAGGTGACTCAACTTGGACCGGCTGTGCCTGTCGCCTGGCTTGACTGACTGACTGACTGACTGGCTGGCTGGCTGACTGACTGACTGACTGAGGATGTGAGGTATTGACTGACTGATGGACAGATGAACAGATGGACATGTATTGTCTGCGACGGCCGCTTTTCTTACACTTGCATTAATTTTCCGCTGTGGAAAACTATGGAGACCCAAGTGAGTGATGGAACGAATTTGCATTCGACATTTGAGGCGCTCACAATCGGTGACGGGGTAACGAAACCCTAGCCTCAATATTAATATGGAAAATTCCTTAGCCATTAACATAAACATTTCGATCGAAAGCCTTTCAGCAATTGGCTTTTAAAGGTTGTCCTCCAATTTCAAGTGCCAATGAATATACTAATTGTACGCTGTCAATTGAGGCTTTTTAAATATTTATGAGCATAGAACCAATAAATAAGAAATCTTATTTCAACGCCAAACCTAAGTTGGCATAAGCGGGCAACCTTTCAATTTGAATTCCAGATCGAAATTTTATGGCACTTGGAAATTAAGTAGTCAGTAGCAGGCGCAGATACAGATACAGATACAGATACAGATACAGATACAGATACAGCTACAGCTACACTCACATGCAATCAGATCAAATCCCATTCCAGATGGTGAAAATTAGCCATGGAAGAAGTTGCCTCAACTCGCAGATACTCGTATGTGTGCTTTTGTGGTCATTATAAATAAATTCCAATAATTGCCAATCCAATAGGCAGCCAATAAAAAGGGGTTGGCAGCTGACAAAGCTCTAAAATGTGCTCGAATGGTATTTTCGATTAACTGAATTTGGCCAAATGCTGGCCAAGAGTTCTTATTAATTTTGGAAATATGATACATATTAATCCTCTATAAAGTGATAGTAACTAACCCTTTGATAATCGCCCTTAAAAACAATCCAATCCAATACTGTCACTTAAGTTATATGACTTTACATATCGCCATCAATTTTAGTATCCTATAAAGCATTTTCCTAGTCATTTTCTATTTTCAGTGAGCACTGCCAGCTGTAAGATCTGCACTCTATATGTTGTATATATAGGCAGCATCCTCCGAAATGTCGGATGTGTGGAATCGAATTAATGGGGAGATTTTCCGCGGCAACAAACATGGTCCGAATGTGTAGACCACAGTAATTTCGATTCGTATTGCTCATTACAGCCACTTTTTGGCCAATTATGATTATGCCATATAAAATAGCGTATTCCACGATTATCGGCCGCGGATTCTTGAGCATGTGTTTGTAGGAGTGGCAATTAATAAAACAAATGTGGTCGTTTCGTTTCGTTTCATCCGCCTCCTTCCGCCGCCGAGCATTTTGAGTGGAAACATATCGGGCACATTCTCGCCCGACTTTTCAATGGAAAAGCCATCGCAAGTGCGGGAAAAGTGGGAGAAGAAAAGTTGCAAGAGGGGGGCGCACGCCCTGAATGGAAAACGCGGGGTGGCACCCGACAATATTGGGGAATATGATTTGTGTAAAAGTTCGGCTGTGATTAAGCACTCGAAAGTGTAATTGCAGCCGTGTGTGTGTGTGTGTGTGTGTGCGTGCACTTAAAAATAGCAGCCCCCAACTAAGACCATAACTAAACCCATAGCCATATGGGTCTCCGAACGATCCTATACTTATGCGATCTGAACGATCTGGCGACGGCAGCTGGTGGAAAAGTCGGAGCAGAGAGCTGCGACGACGACTGCGAATGCGAATGCGAATGCGAGTGCTTCAAGTCAATTTTTGAATTATTATGAATCGTTTTTCGCTTTCGTTGTTCTCTAATTATAACAACATCATAATCATAATCATATTCGCGATCATAATTTCATATTTGGCTGACTCTTCGCATTTTGCGGCGTTCTTAATGTGCCAAAAGTTTATTTGTATCCCGCCAAGAACACAGATACAAATGTATCTCTCCTCTCACATATGGCGCAGCATTTTCAATATTTCCCAAACGAGCAAAGCGCACATATTCTTCTTCATTTTTCTTCATATTTCGCATTTATTGCGATTAATTTGAAAATCAGATACGTAACACATTTGATTGCAAAACATTGTTGACAATTGAGAGCATCATCTCTGGCAGTCGAATTCTTTAGCCATCGCCCATTCGCGATGATATAAAACTTGGAGTTTATCAATCGTCGGCCAGCTTCTTAGTCATTACTATAATGTCGCTGAACTAAGACCGTACTAAGCTCCAAACACCTATCAGCTGCAATAGTTATCAACACAAAGACCCTTGTGGGGGGTATCCACAAAGGGATAACGATTGGAATTCGGCACATATCCGCCTGGAGACTCCTCGGTTTGGCTATGTCAGAGTGCTGCTTTTGGTACTATAATCCAGCGGAATTATATAAGTAAGAGAGGAAGTGACGCGTCGATGGCTTAATTGTACAGTGTGCATATTGCTTTATGGATCCCGGAGCAAATAAATCGCGAAACACAAATCAGAGTCGCCTTTTATGGGTGCAGTTCGCTCGGTCGCCTAAGTTAAGCGAATCAGCAGCGCCGGAAATTATAGAAATTAGCGATGCCAATATTATTGAGCACAAATTAATATGCAGCCAAGAGATTAAGCTAAATTTATATGTACGCCGCAGCGTCGAGTGCGTGCCAAATAAAAGGTATTCTCCGATTCTGAATCGGAATATCACCATATCTCCATTGGTATCTCACTTCATGTTTCACTTTATAATATGCAATCTAGCCCACACAAATGACGGGCGAAGATACCAAGCCATTTGCCAGTTAGTTGGCTAATGACTAAGACTAAGGAGTGTCAGTCAAGTCACACAAACTTGGCTAATAAAATAGAAATTAGCCAGTGCGCGCTGATTCATAGGGCGTATGAAAATGCGGCACTAGAACGTTTATATTGGCCAATATTTTCGTTTCATGTTTATAAGCCACACATCTAGAATGTTGCTCGTTATCATCACTAGACTGGCACCTTAAATTCGAAGTATCCTTTTGTAAGGATAGGTAGGATAGAAAATACCATTTGTATTTAGTCCTTTGCCAATGTTTGTGGCCAACACTACGGATACCCTGTAGATATGTTTTGGTGTGAGCCATGTTCATATTTACCATTTTGATTGTCTGTTTGTGTGCGTTCGTTATCCTTTTCACAAGTCCTTGCGAAAAGTTCACTCGTGTGTGTTTGTTGATAATCCGAAAAGCGAGAGTTTTTGCAAGTTTATCGTGTTTGTTTTGATTTCTAGAACTTCGTTGTTTCTGCAAGCTAATTGCACATGTTCACATGGGTAAATTGGTTTATATGTTGGTTTCTTGGTTGTGTAAGCACTCGAAAACCGATTCAAAATTGTGTTTAGCACTAGGTATCGGTATCATTGGGCGGGTTTCTTAAGTGATTGATGGGGGAAGAACGCCGGATGAAAGCCAAGAACGCTGGAATTGTGCCGCTGCGCGCGTTCGCACTGCTTCACGTTTAGTTACTGACTAAAGGGCCGCATTTCAAAATTTTTTTAAAATCATTCTGCTCTGCCAGCGGCGACGGCGACTGCGGCAGCGACAAACACACAACAACAACGAAAAACTAATAAAATCAATTTACAAACGCACACAAGCACGAGCGGAGCCGAAGACACTTCGTGTGCGCTTCGTGCAGCAACGAAACATGCTGCAGAGAGCAATTCGGGAGCGGCGCTCTCGCGCTTCGCTAGTGTGCGTTGTATTTGGCTTTAAATGTGGGCCAAAAGTAATGACAATAGCGGCAATTGTACTTTAACTTAGGCTGATTGCCAACTCCGCTCTCTGCCGCTCTCTTCTCCTTCGTCTTTGCTTTTCTCGCTCTCTCTCTCTCTCTGCGAGTGAGTGGGAGTAGCAAATGGGCGAGCAAAACAAAAAGCAAGAACGCGGCTACAACAAAAGCAACAGTGCGCTCTCCTCGGAATAAAACAACAAATATCACAAATCTGAATTATTTGCTCAGCCAGCAAAAAAAAAGTATCTCGGTTTTGAAGAAGGATGTTGCAGCTGCATAGCATAATTTAGGGAGTCTTCGGTTGCCTCCCCCTTTTTTATTATTCTTACATAATCACCTCGCTTATTGCTCGAATTTCACAGCGAACGAATGAGAGGAATCTAATCCGAAGGAACCCTCATGTCAACGACCGTTATAAGAGCTACCAACCCGTCCGTAATTACACACAAAGTTCCATATCGCATATACATAAATCGCAATTAATCAAGTGCAAGCCAATGCCGCTATATACCACCAACCCTCCCGAACTAGCAAACCCTAACCCAAAACTCAAACCCAAACCTAAGCCCAATTTCAATCCAAATCCCAACAAGTTCAAAAACTCCGACGTTTTGCGAACCATAATTACTCTCGCTCGCACTCACAGTTCTCTCGACTGCCGCCATCCCGCTCGCACTCACTCTCCCCCCCAAGCGGCTGCTACTAAAAATGTAATCATTATGCTTTATCGTGATAATCAGCAAAGGCAGCAGTCGCAGTGGAAATCGCAGTCAGGAGAAAAGTTTTATGCCCTTTATGGACAGGGTGTCAAAGGGTATGCCGCATATGCCTTCGTTGCAGCGACAGGAGGTAACGGATTAAGCGGGTTTACGTTAGGGATACCAGATAGGAAATTAGTAGAGGTGGTAACACATTCGAAAAGCCTAACCCATACCCTTCCCATCGAACAGTTTCGTTACTTTGGAACTTAGATTTCGATTCAATAGGTTTATGTTCCTCTGATTGCATTCTACGAAGAAATGCCTCCTTCGCACAATGGGATTTATGATATTAAATCAAATTGTTCGACACAATTATGGGTACTGTACTAAAGAGGTCTTCAAGACATGGCAATTAAGCAGCAGCTGCTCAGCTCGAATGGGGTTACATTGAACCCCTGACTAATTGATGGGTATCAAAGTGCTTGCCTCACTTACTCGCACTTACAGCAAGAGCAAAGCTAGCAGTAGTACATAACAAAGGGAAAACCCTAGCGCAAATATACATTCGAACTAGCCGGTAGAGGGAGCGAGGGATACGCGTGTGGTAGGTGCGAGCGAGCGAGCAGGAGCGAGCTGCCAGCACATCCAACTGGCAAACAAACAAACTAAATTACAACAATTCCAAAAATTTATAATTGTGCTCAGGCGAACACACACACACACACAAGTCAAGTTAGAAGTTGAGGAACCACCACCCAATCCAACCCAACCCACCACCCCTTGGCATGCCACCACCCCCATCCTGGCGTGGTAATCGTCATTGGCATCGGCATCATCATCTGGGTTTTTTGCCTTCTCGCCTTACAATTCGACGTGGGAATGGGGGAAGAACGGCAGGGCGGCGGGTAGGGCAACTAACAAAAACCGAAAGACCGAAGGACCAACAACAAAAAAGGCAGTTAAGTTAAAATGTACTTAGAGTTTAAGCGTAACCCCGAAATCCCAACCGAACCCGAAACGAGATTGTGTGTTTTAAGCGTTTTAGTTACCCCTACCCCCACCGCTACGCCCCTGGCCATGCCACCCCTCTCCCTCTCTCACTCCTTCCATCCTGCTTGCTCCTTTTGTTGTGCCTGCCCCTTGCGAAGTCAGCCATCTTGTGCGGCGTTATTAAATTTTACACAAATACTAAAAATGAAATCAAAATTTTCTTATTACAATGACTATTTTGAGACCATCCCCACAGCCCACAGCCCACAGCCCACCCCTCCTCCTCATCGTTCTCGTCCTTTTCCGCCTGCTGTCCTTTTCTTTTCCTTTTCTTCTGCTCAGCTCCTTTATCCAACTTCTGCTTCTTTCTCAACAGCTGTGCCTTGAGTCGATTCGGTGTCCTTTGAAGGGTGGAGGAGTTCGGATCTTTCGAGGATACCCTAACTCAAATGTTGGTAACAAGTTACTTCAGTTCAACTTATTCCCTAAATCTTAATGTTTTGGTTTAACATTCCTTAGCATTCAAGTTGCATATGTTATGGTAAATATATATATCAATCCTAGTAGTTTAGGGTGGTAAGTGAACTTGCTATTCGGTGTCGGCCGACATTAAAAACCGATTCCATTCCTCGTTTCTCATTGCTCGGCATTATGTGTCTGTGTGCGTAGAAATGAAATCGTACTTATGCCACTACTTATCGACTGCATTCATTGTTAGTACTCAGTAAAACTTTTCAGTTTTTGGCTGTTGACCCCTTCGAACCCACTAAGCCCACTATTCGGTTGGGGGAAACTTTCCATCAGTGCAGAAGTCCTGTAAATGTCCGAACAAAAATCTATAAAAATCAATTAGAAATTTTTCGTGCAGCACAGGAAAATCCCAGTCAGTGAGCGCAAATGTTTTACGACTTCCTGTGCCAACTAAATAAATTTGAGCATTTTGATTCTACCTACCAAAACACGGCAAAGACCAGAAAAAGCAAACTACCTGAGCATACATACTTAAAATTTTAATTAAACACTGCCAAGGTTGAGTGCCTAAACAAATCTCGCCCGATAAGCCGCAATGCGAAGCGAAGGAACAAATCCCAAAGATATAGGATACAACGAAGGACAAGTGATGAATAATACCAATCACGTACGTCTGGGTACAACAGGGGTGGGGTGGGGGTTAACAGGCGGAGAGGTTAGGAGCAGCAGGAGGAGGAGGAGGAGGGGGCCACCTCCGAGGCCTAATCAAAAGAGCATTGTAAACTAAGCCAAGACAAGATGAGAATTCCAATTCTGAAAGGATCGTCAAAGATCTGGCAGGCAACTCGGAATGCGTAATCTCACACCAAAATGCTGCAGCACACAGAAACAACAAACTAAGTGCCGATACACACACAGATACTCAGCGCACGCACACACGCGCACTAGCACACCTACACCACACCTTCGCAGGCCACCTATCTACATAAATCTATGGAATGAAAACATTTTTCATGCTTCCAAGATAGAGAGCGCTGCACTTGGAAAAATGTGCAACTATTTAATATCTTTAGAAAAATAGATCAATCAGCACCTTCGGCTTGCATGCTAAAATTCCCAAACAGTTATAGCCCACAAAATATCGTAAGCTTTTCTCCTAATTTGAAGACATTGTAAATTTATGATTGATAATTATCAAATTGAGCCTCATCGTACTGATATCTATTTTCTGGATCCCATCAAACCGTGCAGTTTCTCGCAGTGTAATAACCCAGAGAGTGATCCATTGGGAGACAATTAGTCGAGCTGAGACAGGCTTCCATCTCGCATCTCCCGATAGCCAGTCCCTCGTCCCTCGTCTCACCGCTCACCCCTCACCCCTCACCTACCGAGCCATAACTTGCGTTAAAAGGTCAAGCCGACTCTTTGATATGGAAGCATTGATCTATTGTCCCTACAGAGCAGTGTGTGTGCATTTTATACGCTTCGTTCTTAGTGCGATATTCCCTTTATTTCGATGTTCTGCCGGCTCGAACGTTCTTCTTTTTTTTTTTTTAGTGAGTTGGTTCGTCAAAATGATTGATTTGTAGGTGATGAATTACAACAACCACAGCAACGAAACATCCAAGGCATTCTAAGGTTGGGTTAGCTAAGAGCCAACCGACAGACAGATAGATGGATTCAGGGATAGCCGCATGGATGTGTGAGAAAGGTATGGGACATAGTGAGGATTAAATACGAAATTTTCCATTTAAAAATATCTCTTATTGTTCGCATTCGTTTTTTGTTTGGTTTTGTTTTCTACGCTCCTCGTTTGCTCATTTTCCATTTTTTTCTCCGTTCAAGGGGGAGGCTTAAAACGTTTTCCACAGATAAATCTGATATCGGGATTTGGGAAAATTAATTATTGTAGCCATGCACGTTGAACAATGACAATGTGGGAGAGTCATCTCTGAGGGACGGATGTCTGTCATTTAGTTGACGAAATTCTAGGCAGGACTTCTTTTCAAAAGACGGGGATCTCAGGCGAAGATAGCAAAGAAATCCCATTAAGGGTAGAGGACAGTTGTTCTATTAAAATATGGCTCTTCGTTATATTATATTTGTACATATGTATTGACGGAGATAGTTTAATCAAATTCCTTGAAAAAAAATGCCTAGCTTGATTCATGAGATGATCCTGGGTGGCAGGAGTTACGAGCATGTGCAACGAAGTCTCTTAAAACTTATAGTTTGATTGTATATTTCATATAATAATAGTTGAAGACCCTTCACACGTCATCATTCCAGCTGAACAACAACTCAATTCACCAATCTCCACTCCACTTCACGGGCTCACCGTGAAGTCTCCCACTCGATGAATCTCAACTGGTCGCAACTAATTCGCACATCTTTCCGCACTTTAATGCATCATCTCGGCATCATTTTGGCCCTGCCCCGGCAACTCGAATTCAAAATAGCTTAGAAGTACATGTTGCAACCCCTTTCTGTCGAGGGTGTACACTTCGCGGTTCGCGATGAAAAGCGGGCGGGGAAATTGATGGAAAATTTGTTGCCCATAAGACAACAATGGCTCTGATTTGTACATGGCCAACGGAAGGGAAGAGGGCGGTGGTCCGTTAATAAAAATCTGAGGGCACAATTCGAATTCAAATGGCTTCATGGTAATCAAGAATTTTCGACCATTAATACAGTTATACAAAAAGCCATAAATACACAAATATTATTCACATAGAAAACTGGGCGCAGATATAACTTTGAATACATTAGATTATTGCCTTGGATATAGCAGCCTCCCTCAGCGTCAACATCGCCATCATCATCAGGGGCAACCCATTCTAATGCGTATCTCAGGGTAAATATCTCAACTCGACGCTTTGTGTATCTGAGTATCTGTATGTCGCTTTGCTGGCGCAACCCCGCAACTAAAAAGTATCTTTGTGTTGTGTCACTTTTCCTTCGGCTTCATGGCTAAATATGTAAATACATTTGCCTAACTTTAGAGCCGAGCTGTGTGAAGTGCGATTTGGCAATCTCCCAATCTGCCGGGCACTCCAAATAAAGGGGGAAAATTGAAATACGCTTTCAACGCCGTTGCGATTTGAATTTCAAATGTCGAGCGAGTACAGTTCCCGCCCGACTAGACAATCCATAGATGCAGATGCAGATGCGTAGATGCCGCCTCTCATAACTGAGTCCACCACCCCATTTTTCGCCGAGCGACTCAGTTATTGTCATTGCCAGAGACTTGAATTTGTTTAATAATAGTTGCACCCCCTGGATTTGGGACTCAAAAACTGGGCGAGGGTTGCAGCCTCAAAAGCAACCAGCTATTGCATTATTAGCACAAATCTGGGGAAAGGGACACCTGTTCAAATGGTAATTGAATCTCCGCATTGCAAAATAGAAACTGAGATACACTCGCAGACTTACTTATGGATCGTAGTCTTGCGCATTCATAATCTGCAGACAAAGGACTTTTGCCCAAACAGCTGCGCAAGGCTTGCAAGGCGCAAAACTAGTTCCTAAAACTACGCATATAAGGCAGATGGAACATGGGCAACAAAGACGCATTTTGGCTTTTCAGATCTCAGTTTTTCATTGATATACGCTCTATGTTTTAGGCTACACTGAGGAAAATCCAGCTGTGAAGGATGGAGTATTCGCATCATTCATTCGCATCAAGAAGAATGTATATGTATCATCTCTTATGCTTTCTTTGCCAATTCTATATCTTCCTCAAATATCATAAAATGTATAATATTTAATATCACACATTTTCGCTCAGTGAGCGTTTATCCTAAGACTTGGATGAGTCGCAAAATTTGAGAATGGAAATGGATTCTCCGGCATTAGGCGCTCTCATTATATTCACTATGCCTATTCCGACCTATAGTCGCATTTTCATTCCTGTTTCTATCGTCAAAACAAGGAAACCATAAACCATTAACATGAAAAAAAGGATAACGTGTTTCCTTTGTTATCTCTCCCCAGTTGCTGCGACTGGCAGTCTGTGTGTTTGCACAAGACGCAAAAATATCTACCAGGAACATGCCGAAATACAAAAAAAAAAAAAAAAAAACACACAGACGTAGCAGAAAGAACTACAAATAAGGCAAATCCCATCCCAATGGCTGGGCTGAAATGCCTCAAGGTACGAATCGCATTCACATTGCTATTGCTCAGGTAGTCAGTCAGTCAGCCAGGCAATCAATGGTGGTATATGAATCTGCGTTTTAGGACTTAGGGTGTTCGACTTGCGCGTCGCCCGAGCTGAAATTTAGTTTCGGTCTTTGGATTTTGCGTGCGACTTTATTCTTATGGATATGCTATATGCTATGGAGTACAGTTGATCCCTCCGATCGGAAGTGTCATTTGATAGCACGCATAATCTCTGCACCCTTATTCAACTCTAGTGAACTGAACGTAATGAAATAGTCGGATTGAAAGGCAAGGATCCGCACATCGATTCGCATTTCATTGTTCCAATGACAACTATAGATATTGTCATTTTCGTAGAAGAGATAAATCATATTCAAATTGAATTACCATGAATTACCATGATTTGAAAGGAAAGTTGAACCATAAATATCTTATCTTCCCAAGGATATCTATTGAGTTTCGATCTATTCATTTTCATAAGAGCGACACTTTTAAGACCAATCCAACATTACTAAGAATCCAAACTTATGAACAAGCAGGACATCATCCGCTCCCTTTGTCCCGTTAGCTTATGGCTTCCTCTGTTTGTGAGTCATCCTACACATCCTACACTGCGCGTTATTGCGCCACACTTCTTGTGCTGGCATGTTTATGCTCCTGGCCTGCCCTGCTTATCGCGCAACATGTGTTCATGTCCTGGGTCGCCAACTGTTGACATTTTACAGTTGCGGTCGCTGTGCTGCTCTTTCTTATCAGCATCAGCAGCGGAGCAAAGGACGAGAAAAGAGAGACGAGAGGAGAGGGGAGGGGAGCACGCAATATTGTGACAGGCTTTGCACACCTTTGGAATCGTATTTCGAGCGGCAGGACACACATGCCATTCTGGCACTCTGCCCATCGGCCCTGTGTCCATTATGCTGCATATTTAGTGGCATTTAGCTGTCGATGTCCTTATCCCGATATCCTGATCCTTAACCTGAATTCGAGCCCGAGGCGAGGTGCTTTGAACCTGACCTATGGGCACGAATATGCGTTTGCGTGTGAGTGTGTGTGTGTATGCACATGTTACTCACACGTACGAAGAGCGAAAACAAAACAGAGAGACGAAAAGGACGACGGCAAGGACACACAGACGCGCATCTTTCGCTGTGTGCGAGAGAGAGAGAAGCAGAGAGATAGCGAGAGAGAGGGAGCGGGAGCATGGGCAAGCAGACATGTGCTCGGCTGCTGTTGCCCTCCCCCTCGCACCGCATCCATTCCGCTTTGGCGCTCTCCCACTCTCATCCTCGCAACACGTGAACAAGTGTTATTGTCCTTTTCGCGTGCGTGTGTGCGGATGCGACGGCGCGTGTCTGTGTGAAATGGAGTGTGTGTGTGTCAACCTCTGTGTGCGTGACCTCAACAGGTGTTATTGCCAGTTGTTGTGACGGCTATTGCCTTCTCCCTTCCCCCGCCGATTCACTAAAATTCATTAATGAAAGGAGAAAACTGCAAAAAGGACCTCTGAGAAAGTGCAAATACTTTGCAACGATTTCACGTAGGCCTACATATCATATCTCTTAGTAAATGAAGCATTTTGAAATATATATATTTGTTATTGAATTTTAAGGTATTGTTTAGAAATCAAGCCCTTCAAAGCCAAAATCAATTCGATCCCATTTCTAACCCCCCAAATAAAAACAGCAATTCAAATATGAATTCGTTGCCAGTAAGTAACGAACAACAAAAAGCCACCACATCAATTTAGCTCGCTAGAACTCCCATATCTATTTTCTAACGAAAGCCAATGAAAAGCAACAGAAATAGAAAAGAAAAAAAAAAAGCAGCCGCAGCAACAATAATAAAAATCAAAATGGGCGCTAGAATAATGCATAAAAAAGTCTCAACAAGTCAGACAACTTTGCGCTAAGTACACAATACATTTCTCACACACAAAGGCAGCAAACCCTCTACACAAACACAACTGTATCTATGTTCGGGTATATGGATATTGAAGTACATACATATATACAGCAAGTAACCAAATAACCAAAAAGCTGAAAACTGAGAACTGAAGCGAAAGAGTGAAAGACAAATTGTTTTCAAACGTCGTAATCAAGAAATGATTTCTTAAAATATGCGCGTTGTCGACTTTTTGAATTCGGACCCATTACAATGGAAACGAAGGAGGTTTGCCGAATGGAGAGAGAGGGGGGGGGGGGGGGAATCAGTTTTTTGACCATGTTGCGCAATGTTTGGAATACCCTTAAAAATTGAAATTGCAAAGCGACTAATGGAAACTTGACTTTCAGGGAGAATTTACCCAATAGCACATCAAAAAAGGGTTGTATTTCGAAAAACGGATTTTATGCTTACTTTATAAAGAATATATTTAAGAGCCTTACTCGATGAACACCCCTTTTTTTGAAAAGTTGTTAACCAAAAGACATGAAGCATTTCATTTTGCACATTAGAAATCGTAAGATAGTGGCAGATACCAGTCCTAAGGACATCATCAACTGCTACTCCCAGTTGGAAACTAATGGTTAGGGTATAGACAATAAGAAAAGTCTCGACGGACAGGCGGAGCTGAACTCAGCTAGGTGAGATGGCAGCAGGGACGACAGGAAGATGCGAAGGGGTTGCAGCAAAACGCTCGAAGATAGTTTGATAAGTCCTGGAGCGCAAGAAGGAGATGAGCGGAGATGAGCTGGAGGTTGGTGAGGAAAGGGAAAGGATGGGTAAGGAGTTTCCGTTCGTAACAACCAGCTGGTTTTTTGGGATTCGACAACTCATTGTTGTTGGCGATAAAGTACAGTTTCTGTGTTTCATTGCTGTGATTCTGTGGTTGCAGCCCAAAGACCAAAGACACTTGAACCAATTACGAAAGCGTCGTCGGACTGGAAGGGATATGTATATCTATAACTATATCTACATATATCCATCTACTCTATGTATATTTGTGCGACTCTAATGGAAATGCATAGAATGACACAGGGCGAGCATATTCCCGTATCTATCTCCATTTGTGTATATATATATATGAATTTATGATTTGATTACACCAGCTCAAGTGTCGCCGTTTGTGCATCTTTCGGATACACATTTGCTAATGGCTTTTGTTTACTTGAATTCGAGGCAGGGGCAGCTGGATCCGATTCGGATTGATTGGTGTAATGTGTGCGATACGTTCCCCCTTCGATTGACGATTGCCGATGGCCGGATTGCTCATTGCTTGTTATTCAAGTTGTGCTCGCTCCTCGAGCATTTGCACTTGAGAACCAAACAAATTGTCGCGTTTCAATCACCCATCCTCAATGCTGCCCCAAATTGACGCACGGCTTCGAGTTCCGCTCCATTGTCAACCGAATCTGAATCTGGGACGGCGTTTTCGGTTTCCAAACGAAATCCCCTATCTCAGTCCGGCCATAAACCCAAGTGCGACCCTTTCTGAATGGAGTGGATGGAAGCCGAGTCTAGTGCTTGATCAAGTTAGAAGGCCTCAATTAATGGAAATTATGGAACACTCATATGCCATTTACCAATTGTCGAGATAAAACCACTCAATTCAACGCAGATAGGATACGAACCAAAGGGTTCCGGAACTGAGTTTCGAAACAAATTCTAGGACTTGCATGTCTATTTAGACCACTCAAATTCAAGCAGATGCAAAAAAAAAATGTTAATATACATTAAGGTAACCACATTGTTTAACATTTTGAGTTGGAAAAAAGCTGGTGAGGATTTGATCAGCCAGTTTTGGGGGTGCGACAACATTTATTTAATGCGTTGACAAGGATATCTTCAAACAAAAGGGGAGGCAAAGTGGATGGGCCCGCTGCTCAAGGCGTTGATTGTGGGTGGTTTAATCGCCCACAAAGCGACACAGCCACTTCCAGCAACCCTTTCCTCTCAGCAAATTCAACAATTGTTGGTCTAGCTGCTGTGAAGTGAAAAGCATGGGTATCTGGTCCATGGGGAGCGTTTTGGAAACAGAGTAAGTCTTAAGTCGCCATCGAATGATTCCCAAGTCTAAGTTTAACAAATGCATAAATAACGAATAAGAAAGAAGCACACACACACAAAAACATGCCCAGACTAAGTAAATTATCAAAGTTTAGGCTCCACCCAGAAGTGCTGCTGTATGTGTGTTTCTATATGTACTACACTCATGTACGTTTGCGGTCAACATATTAGTGGTATTGAATCATTGGGGATTTCATATATACAGTAACATCATCATTTAGCTGAGATTGCAAAATCAAAAGTATTAATGAGATATATATAAGTATGGTTTAGTTTAGTCGAGCTACATCGTTGTGACCGCTGGTGTTTGCGATTATATATGTGCTGATATGTCGCAGACTCTAACTGGTTTTTTGTTAAATGTAAACAACATTTAAATTAGCGAATAAAAATGTATTATTAATGCGAAAACATGTTTATAAAGGCAGCAAATACACGCGCAAACCAAGAACCCAGCGGAGCGACAGAGAGAGCGCTAGTCGGAGTGCGAGCGAGAGGCAGTGAGCAATTGTTAAAAACAAAAGGCAGCAGTGCTTTGTGTAAAGATTAGGGCGGGGCCCGCCATCCCAAAAGAACAGAGAATGACGAAAAACAGCCGAGTGGAGAAATCAGACATTAGGCGGAATTAATAAATTAGATTGGTAACGAAACGCGACTTTAACATGGCGCGACTCAAGTGACGCAGGCAAAATCGGAGAATACTATACAAACGTATAAGATTTCTTTCGGGTCTGTCGAATGACAACAGTATAATCACGTAGCCAAAGGTGGGGGGAGAATTAGCTTATTATAAATAAATCTATCTGTAGCTACATTCATAAATTCCGCCAACAAAAAGCATTATAAATTTAAAGTCATATCAAGGGGGCTGATACGAAAGTTCTCTACTTTAGTTTTATAAGTTTATACGTAAGTAGTAGCTACTTTTTGCTAGTTAGATTTCCAAGTTTTTTGAACAAGTTTCCATATTTACTTGCAACTAATTGAACTGTCACCTATCTTTTCGTGCCGCCCTCGCAACTCTTTGTGACCCAAAGCGGCGACTGAAATGCGCTCGAAAACTAGTTCTGAGCCTTAGCCTCCACCACTTATTTTGGTAATTCTGTTGCTATTTCTGCACAGGCATTTTAATTTCAAGTGACGCAGAAGCCTTTGCCTTCTATTTGTCTTGCCGTTCGGCATTAGATTTTTGTCGCTGGGCACGTATTAGCATACGAATGTATCTCGCAGATACAGATACGAGTAGACCACAGTAGGCACATACCTTTGCGGCATACTTAACGCACTCGAGTGACAATAATTGAATTCATTATGGGCAGGGGGAAAAAAAAAGTTGGCGGAGCCCAGAAACGAAAAACCAAAAACTGGCAACTGGCAACTGGCCGACTAAAAACGAGATGAGATGAAGGGCGCGGGGCGTGGGAGTAGTGGGAGTACTAGGATTAACAATGGCGGGTAATTAACCTGATAGATCCACTGGCCTTGGGAGACCAAAAGCGACTCGAGAGAGTCAGTCACCAATCGGCGATTCTGTTACCATTTTTATTTGGGCTACGTGCGGGTTTTACTTATTAGCCGCCTAATTACCATATAGTCATACCACATAGTAGCCGCTTCTTAGCCATAAAGCGGTCGTTCTGGTCCGCTTTCTAGCCATGATCTTCGTGCAAGTTAAGTTTTCGCAAACCCAGCGACCAGAAGAAGATACACAAACGGGAAAATCTTTATCAGCGCGGAGGTCAACAAACCGCGGATATCGCTCAAGTCGCTCCCTCCCCCTCCCTCATCACATAAACCTATATATATATATATATATACATATATAGCTGCCTTATCAGATAATTGAGCCAAAGGTAAGCAGAGTGCGCTATGTTAGCCGTCTGTGACTCAAAAGCCATAAACTTGGCACTCGGCCTACGGTAATTTCAGGCACCATAAAAGTCCGTTCGCAGCCCGTTTTGATTTTGCCTGGACTATTCAATAATGGTTTTTAGCTTCAGATAATATATACTTACTTATAAACTTAAAATAATACCTTTCTTTAATGACTTGAAACCGAACTAAACATAATTATCATTAAATTTACACACGAATAACATTTGTGAACTCACCATAAAAAAATGTGAATTATGTGTGCGATTGATCAAATGTATTATGCATTTGCATTTTTGGCTTTCTTCTGTTCAAATTTATTCGCGAGCCTTTTGAATAAGTCTCAATTCATTCAAAGTACGGGCACGTGCATTATTTATTTAATTTGCGCAAATTTTGCACATATTCGCAAATCAAACGCCGAATAAAACCGCACAAAGCAACGAACAGAGGCAGATCGGAGTATCTACGTAAACCGCAGGCATCGAAAGGCTAAAAACTATAAACTGATAACTAAAATCCCAGACGGATGGCCAAAACGGAGAGCCAAGCCGAAGGCGTCGCAAAGTGCACTGAAATTGAAATTGAGAGTGGAATCGGGCGATCGAGGAGTATATGGAATATATGGAATCGGGCAGAGTCTCACATAAATAATGAGTGCGCCCACATACATAAGCAAGCATACAAGCATACACTCGCAGAAAAGACGGCTTATTAAACAAATGTCTCAGTGGCTGCTCCTAATGTTTTTTCGTGCTTGGAACCCTTGTGGCGACCAAGTTCTCGCCCATTGGAGGCAAATTTGCTGACAATTGCAAGAGATTTTTCTTTTTATTTTCTCGGCTTTCCCAGCTATTTTGTTTTTGCCCTCGCCTCGCATTTCGCCCAACTTCTGTGGGGTGCGGGTTGGGGAGGGATGGGGTATTCTTGGGCTGCACTTGGTGGCACTTGGTGGTGCGGGAAGTTGGAAGGTAGTCTTATTTCAATTTACAACCAAGTGACGAAGTATCACAATTCAATGTTTAAAGTTTTTATCACGTTGTGGACAACAACAACTGTAGCGAAAACACAGCGCCACACTCCAACAAAACTAATGCGAACAGTGGAGCCTCATAATGGACTAATCCGTATCGAATGTAATCTTAAAACATTTCAATTTTAACCGCCACTTGTAAGTATGCAACACCAAAGGTAGATCCTACAGACACAATATTGTCAGGCTAGCAAGGCTTCACTGTACTTGCTTGCCGGCTGGCAGGCGAATACAAACAAACAAATGGAGCAACTGCAGCTAACTGCCAGGCGACAGATGCGGGCAGATGCGAGGGGCAGGACGGAGGCAGGAGGCAGGAACGAGGGGATAGGGAGCCCCACATACTGGGGCATGGGCATGGGCATGGGCAGTATGCAAAGCCTTCCCCCTTTTGGCACCGCGCAATATGGTTAATATGGCGCGACATTTCGTCCGCCGCCGTTCGCTCAGCTCGTTCGCTTAGTCAGCCCGCTGCGCTCGATGCTCGCGGGGCTATCCGCAGGGGCAGGGGGAGGGGTAGTGGGGAGTATGGGGGGCACTAAATGTTTAGTAACCAACTGAAATAGTAGCACTCGTGTTAGTATCGGTTCATGAAAAACGAACGGCAGCGAAATAGAATTGAACGAAAAATAAATGAGAGCCACTTCGGTTTACACAGAGTTTCGCATGTAGCTACACGACTTGCACTTGGATTTGAATATGAATGCGCCACAGACGGGGTCAGCATTATAGGGCCATCATATAGTAACCACATTGGGTTTGAACAATGGAGTAGAAGCACAAATACTAAGTTGTTGAATCTGAAATACGCTAGTAACAATCATATTTCAAGTATGTTCCTATACCATTTCGCCTAGTTGGCTGACCCCAGCTGTATCTGCATGATCAGGGGCGTGGCCAGAGGGGTGGCGGTGGAAAGTGGTAGCAAACGTCGTCAGCGTAAACTGATTACCACCGGACAATCTATGGAGCTGAACTAGCGGCACGTACACAGCGTTTTTGGGGCCAAAACCCGAGATGGGGGCTTACGGGGCTCCGGTGCTACGATGGGAACCTTCGTTTAGGGAGTTGGGTTCGTCGACGGCCCGAAAAGTTCCAGCTAAAAGCGACTGCACATAGGAAGTCGGAGTTAAGACTTCAATTACAATGGTGCACCACCCATGGGTCGATTGTGAAATTATAGACGAACCACCTTTGGGTTCCACGAATCCGAAATGAGGCGAAACGAAAAGAGTGCGCCAAAAGCCAAAAGCGATTACCAATTAATGGAACGTGCTGCCAGCTAAGATTCAACCACAATTACTACTATTTCCATATGATAAGTTCAACAAACAATGACAATTCTGCATGCATTGACTTCAAGTAAGTTAGCTAACTTACATATGTATGTATGAATCACCTATTTTTGCTCTAATTATCTCAGCCTTTGTATCTCATCGTAACGAACTCATCACCATAACGATTAATCTTATTCACTCAATCGACTCGGAAACTCGCCGTTTTATCGTTATCACCAGCCGGCTAAATTGTTGCGAAACATAGTTGAAATTCCGAGACTTTGGGCCCAACACCCACCGCAAACTGCACGTAGTGAAATTTAGCTGCCAACTAAACCAAACATGCTGCGATCTAGAAAATGTATCTTTCAGATGCACACGCTTTCCACACACACCCACACAACCCCAAGTGCGCACACATAACTCCAGCTTGGCATTCCAACTGACTTTGCACACCGAATGGAACACGTGCTGCATTTGGACCGGCTCGAAGGACCACGACCGGGGAATTGGGGCTAGCAGCGGAGGGCGGAGGGAGTGGATTGGGGCTGGGCCGCCTGGTGGTTCGGTGGCTCGATGGCTTGCAGCCACAGACAATAACAAAGGCCAAGTTGAGTGCAGTTGGCAGCGGTGAGTCATGCTCGCTCGCTCGCTCGCCAGTAGCACACCCACCCACTCACTCGCACTCGCAGCTGCAGTGGGCTCTCTTCGGGAAGAGTGGCATGTGGCATAGTGCTCCCGATAAGAGATTCCTGTTGCTGCTGCTACTATACAACATTGCACAGATCGAGTGAATTGTAAAGGCGAAAACGGGAAATGATGATTACACACTCAGTTTTCCGCCTCTTCCAAAGTCAGAATGGAAATTGGGAAAGTCCTAGAAATTGGAATTTCTTGAAGGGAAGAATTCCAATCTTCAGAGTTAGCCAAGGCCCACTGTGCCTTTCGTTTTGGCACGGCGTCTAAGTGTTCATATGCACATGGCCGCGAGTGTGCTAGTCCCGTTTTTTTTCGTTTTTTTTCGTTTGTTTGTGTTGCCTCGGGCGGCAACTTTAGTGGCAACGGCTAACTTTTAGCAAAAGTTTTAGCAACGAGTACCTGCAACTAACTAAAACCACAGGCACACAGACCCAGAGCTCGAGCGCCGCCCGCAGAAGTTTCCACCACGCATCGAACTATGAAAATCGGAAAAGTTTGCAGACAGAAATTTCCAGCCATGCATCCGCACAATGGCGAAGTGGACGACGCAGTGCGTTCCCCCCGCAACTCACCGCACCGTTCGCCATCGTCATTAAAGCTGGACTCCTCCGCAGGCTTAAACCAATGCAAAAATCCACAAAATCGACACAATTCCGGCAAAAGTAACGAAAATCACACGCGGCGCGCCAAACAAACTTCCAAGAACCAAAGGAACTGTAAACGAACAGCTGTCAAAGTGCGCGCGCTCCAAGAGACGGGGCTGTTATGCGGCGAACAGCTGATGGCGCCAGGGCTGCACAGCAGCGGGCTTTCAAAAGGCACAACTACAGTGAGCACACGAGCAGGTGAACGTTAATATTTAATTACTTGAGCTATTTGAAAACCTCCGAGTTCCTAATCCGCTCCTCCTCCCTCTCCTTGGCATCCGAGTCCGACTCGGAGGACGAGACCTGCCGCTTCCGGCCGGAATGCTCCGATGGCTGGGCGCTGGTCAGCATCCTGGCGGCGATGCGCCGAAAGAACCAGAAGCGACTGAGATAGGCCTCCGCGCCCCGGCTGATGAAGTACAGCTGCAGTGGTCGCTTGCTCCGCTGTGGATGCATCTTCTGATTCGCCCGACTGCGTGAGTGGGAGAACATGAGATCCAGAGCGAAGGTGCAGTGCATCAGATAAATGGCGCCGGCGTACAGAGCCACAATGGCGTTGTCCCGACAGCACGCATAGAAGCTGGGCCAGCGCTCAGTGCGGAACTCCTCCAAAGTGGCCACATACATGTTGGCGTACACGGTGACCATGTGCAGGCCACCCAAGATCCCACCGAACAGCGCCTCGTGCTTCATCGTCGGCCGCTCGGCGTAGAAAGCTCCAATCAGTGATATGAAGCATATGATCACCGAGCCGCCGTACGTTCCGCACAGCAGGAAGATGTGCGGCACACCCTCCTCCATGAAGCAGGTCCAATGGACGAGGCAGCAGCCCAGGCTCAGCAGCAGCTCCATCATCTTGAACAGGAACCAAACGGGCTTCTTGGAGCGCACCTGCATGTTTGCCCGATTAAATGGTTATACTACAATTGTGACAAGATATATAGTATATGTGGATACATTTGGTTCCGCACAACGGACTTTTAGCTACAGGCCACCTACGACTAAAGCAAACTTACGACTAGGATTTAAAGGATAAATAATATTAATAAGTATTGATAAGTATAAGGTATTAATCTAATGTACACTTTTGATGTTAAACAACTCAGCTGAACCGAACTAGGATTACTCGCTCCTCCCACAATTTCTTGTGCAAGCAATGTCCTCTACTTCCGCCAGTATTGGGTGAACCGATGAATCTGCTCCACCAGAGCCGGCATCACCGCCGTAATGGACACGTCCAGGAGGCTCTGCAAGTGCTGCACTGCCTCCTCGTCTGTGAGGCCCAGCTGCAGGTTCTCCTCCACCTTCTTGACCGCCTTGTCGGGCTCGAGAGCGATATCCGGCACAGTGGCGTCCACCATCAGAGAGAACAGGTTGAGCATCACGTTGGCATGCCGCCGCAAGTGCAGGTACGCCGTGTAGCACTGCTTGCGGAACTCGTGGTGATGCTCGGAGCTGATGCCGCCCATGGCCTCCACCATTTCCTTGCTCAGCTTCATTGGCGGCGGCATGGGCTTGGGATCGCGTCCCAGAATGTAGCCGAAATCGATGTGGAAGAGCTTGCCGTTGGTGGTCAGCAAGAGGTTGTCCAAGTGCCGGTCGCCCACACCTGCGAGGAAATTCCAAGGATTAGCGGAATCCACCTGGTTACACTCCTTTAGTCTCACCCAGCAAATAGGTGATCACACAGTAGCCCGCGCAGCTCTTGATGTAGGTGTCCATGACCTCCGCCGAAATGCCGTAGGGTCCATTGTCGCACGGATGATGCTTGCGGAAGAAGTTGTGGATGTTGCCCTCCCGCGCCAGCACCTCCGCCACGGTGCAGGAGTCGACGTACTGGAGGAAGCCGTGCTTGGAGCTGGTGGCCAGCACTTTGTAGGGAGTCAGCTTCAGGTCGAGGTTCTCGCGCCTCAGCAGCTTGTCCATCAAAGTTATCATCTGCAGGATGAGCTGATCCTGGCGCAGATCATCACCGTGCTTGAAAATGGCCGCGTACTCGTGATGGGCAATCGAAGTGACAAAGGTGAGCCTGCGAATAGGATTAAGGATTAGGATTGAAGTATTCAGTGAGTGAGTAGAGTTTGTTGGTTGGTCATGGCGTACTTGGCTGGCATCAGGGCGCTCTTGAAGAGCGATGTGCGCATGGGCACGATCTTGGTGATGTAGATCTCCGGATCCAGGGGAAACGGAATGGGCTCGAAGTTGGTGAAGTTCACCTTGAACATGTCCTGTTCGGCCAACAGTTTCTGGAACTTCTCAGTCTTCTTATTGCGATTTCCCGGCTCCTTGGCCACCAGTTTCACCAGTTTGACCAGCTCGTCGATGAAGCGCCGCTGCTTCCGGAGGTTGTAGAAGATGCCTCTCAGGTTGAAGTTGCCTGTGCGGATGAGCGGATTAGAGAATTAGGGAATTAGAGAATGAGCCATGATTTCGTTAAATTACACCCACCGTTCTCTAGCACCTTCAGAAACATCTTGAGCACCATGGCGTACATGTCGTGGGCCCTCTCGTCCTGCTTCCTCACCGACTCCACTTCCTCCACCTCGATGGACAAGTACCAGTAGAAGTAGTTGGCCAGCGTGGCGTTCGTGCAAGCGCGCTGGATCAGGAATGTGCAGAGATTGGCTGGAACACTGCCGAAGCTGATGCCCTCGGCCAGCATTAGGGCATTGGAGTTTGAGTCGCAGGGCAACGAGCTGCTGCCCGGAGTGGCGGGAGCAGAGGGGTTTGGCAGCGCAACCGATCCCTGACCACCACTGCCACTGCCACCCGCTGAACCGGGACTCACTGACTTATCGCTCTTGATGGCGGCCAAAACACTGGCCGCTCGCTGATTGGCCGGAATGACCGAGCCGTGGAGTCCACTGCTCGTGGCGCTCAGATCCGATAGGCTGCTCTGGTCCAGCAGAGAGCCGTTGTCGTCCAGGATGGACCGCACCACATCGCGCTCGGGAAAGATGCAGCCATGCAGGTGGACAATGTGCCGCGGATCCTCGTACTTCAGCGCTTGCACCAGCTGAAGCAAGTAGAGCAGCAGATCCTCGTCTGGCGCTTGGGCCAATCGACTAACAGCGTACTTTCGCACCTGCGGGTGCGTAAAAGTCGGACTCAGCAGCTCCAAGGCATCCTCCACGTCCATGGGCGCCCAGTTGGCCAGCATCCAAAGGGCCTGCGTAACCTCGTCCTCCAGCTTCCAATTGATGCACTTGAGGAACTTGGTCAGAGCCTTTTTGTGCGAGGAGAGATAAAAGCGAAACTTCCACACCAGATCCTGCTCCTCGCTGCTCAGAACATAGGTGGGTGGATACCTATAGACAATCGTGTGGAGCTGATCGCGAATGCTGCGGGAATGCCATGCATGAGTGCAGTTCTAATCTCTGAAGATGTACGGTTTACCTGGCTGTCGGCTTGGCATCTCTGTCCGAGATGCCTGAACGCTCCGAACGGGCCAATCGATGGTGCTTGCGCTCGACCAGATTTTCCATTTGGATCTCGGAGTCCGGCACAGAAACCAGCTTAGGTTTGGCCGGCAGCTTGTATTTGACGTCACCCTCCGGCTCGAAGTAGACCACGGCGTACTGTAAGACAAGACTGTAAGCTCAATGCTGGCCAGGATCAGTGTTCCAATGACTCACGTTGTACATGTCATCCACCACGATGGCGGGAAACTCGATCATAAGAAACATATAGTCCGACATACGCTTTTCGCGCTCGTTGATCACCTCGATTTCGCGAAACGTCAGTCTGTCCAGCCAGTCCACCTTTTGCACCTGGCCGTTCCTGTGTTTCTTGGCCAGCTTTCCTAGGCGCTGCATCTGCGACTTGGACGACTCCTTGCCCTTGCCGGGCGTGCGACTGGGAAAGTTGCCATCGCCCTCGACCCCCAGCCACACTCGCAAGTCGTACATTCCCTGGCGGAACATGCCGTCCTTGCCGAACATTGAGATGGAGGTGCCTCCAATGACCGTGGTCTGGCCCGCGCCCGAGCAGTCCAGGATGGTCAGCACCAGCATGGCGCTTCTGGGCAGGTCGGAGAATTGCAGCGGCAGCGTCACCCACTCGTTCCAGCTCCATCGCTTGCCGAACGCCTTGTAGGAGCTGGTCACTGGGAGGCAGTAGGGTCTGCCCTGGTTGAACACCTGCAGGCGCACCTGGAACGAGGGGTGCTCCTCGGAGTACAGGCCCGAGAATCTCAGGATCGGATCCTCTAGCAGTTTCTCATAGTCCGGCTGGCGCTTTTTCCCCTCGAGCGTCCCTCTGTGAAAAGCAACAATAATGATTGGGTTCGCCAGTTCCTCCCCACGTGGCCTCTTCGTGGCCTTCTTCACTTACACCTTGATTTGCACTCGCTCGTGGAGCGAGGAGCTGTGTATGTAGCGGAAATGGTCGTCGGGCTGGTCCATTTTCCTGCTGCCAATTCACTTTTTTATTTTCTGCGCAATTTTCGCGGAGCAGCCACAACAGCTGTCCACAACAGAAAACAGCTGTTCGAACGGCGACACGGCGAAGTACAGTGGGCGCTGGCTAAGACGTAAGCTGAACAAAGAAATCGACACGTTAGCTTTTATTAGGCAAACCATTCCATCTTATTCATACAAAACCATTTATATTATTCATATTAATTTATATTATTATTGTGATTTATTTGTATAATAATTTCTATAATATTTAATAAATATTTCCTTTAATTCGTCTCTTATGCTATAATATTTAATTATTTGTATTAAAGGGATTATCCATTAAGATTATCTACAAGGACCTTCATCATTAACAACTTATTAATTTTCTAAATCAGAATGCATTTCCACGTTGATTTCCTCTTGGTTGCCTTCACAATCCGTTGCAGGTTCTTTCGTCTCGGATCTGTGCTCCTCCAGCAATCTCTTGAGCTCCTCCTTCTTGCCGCGTTTGAAGAACCGAAGCTGAGGATATGGCAGCATTAGAAAAAATTTCCAGAATACACACTGTACCAACCTTGTAGAGGATATAGGTCATCGCACCGAGCAGCAGGTGTCCAGCGATCAGGGACAGAATGATGTACCAAATGGGCAGTGGAGTCTCTGAATAGTTGAAGATCACATTGGGCTTGAGGTTTCGCTTGAGGGCAATTGATGTGGAATCGCCTTCCTTGAACATTTCAACGTTGGTGAAGATGACTAAGTAATCGAAGGTATTCACGAAATCATTTAGGTCCACTTTGAAGCTTATCCTTAGGTCAATGGGCTGCTCCGGCTTCAGTTGCACCCGCATTTGCGATCGGACGCAGATGGTCCAGTTGCCGCGCAGGCAGTCGAGCACAAGAGTGCGATTCGCGGGAAGATTCTCTTTGGTCAGTATGTCGCTGATATTCACATCCGGCATGATGGCATACTGATCCTGCTGGAGTTCCCTTCGCTTTCGGTTCGCTCTTCGACTGGAGTCCTCCAAGGGGTACTCCTTAGCCAGAGTGTTAGTCTGGTCGTAGAGCTTTATGGGCACCAGTTCGGAACCGTGGGTGGCCTGCATCTGTAGACTGCTTATATTAAAGATGGACTTGATCCCCGCGGATCCCGTTACTGTATAAGCTATGGGTACATCAACGTACACAGTGAGCTCATCTATGATGCTGGGCCCATGACTTTTGAACTCGTAGCTGTTGTTAACTTCCGCGGAGTAGGGATACTCCTTGAGAGCGATATGTCCATCTATGGGACCACTGAAATACCAAGTTGATTTAGTCGTATCCGCCCAATATCTAATGATTTTCCATTCAATCCTACCCACTGGCGTCGATCTCGGCGTATTCCCTTAGGCTAATCGTAGTGCTCATCGTGTTATCCTTCGGATTCTGGTCCATTCCCGCAGAGGATACGGCTGCCTCGATGGTAAGTGATTGACCACTGAGCTGGGTGACATCGAAGATGATGGTTAGGGATTCGCTGTCACCTCTGGCCAGCGCTCGTCCGCCGTTCAGATCGCACAGCATGACCTCGTGCCGCACCCTGCAGTTCCCAGGAACCTTGGCGAAGGGCAGACGGGCGGAGCTGGTCACATTGAACTGGGCCACGTAGGCGGGCTCTCCGCTGTTGGTAATCTCGTAACTGAAACTGAGGACTTCCAAGGAGCCAAAGATGAAACTAGAACTGAGAAACACGATTAGATTAGATGGAATCACACACGAATGATCGAGATTTCATCTTACTTCACATCCTTGCTGCTCAGCTGCAAGTCAGATACACACACATGGGCGGCACATCCCGTCATAAAGCTGAGCGTCCCCGTGGCATACTTGGGCTCCAGGGGATCGACAACGGCGCAGGATTCGCAGAATGCTTCGTGAGAATGGGGAATCTTCTTGGCCAGTTCGTAGTGCAGCTCGAGATCAATGGGCGTGAATATGCCACCGGTGTAGTGCACCCCCACCGAAAAGTTCCGGCAACTCCCGCTCAATCCGGCCTGCGCCTGGAATGACACCTCATTGGTGCGCATGGGCGCAAACGATACCCGCTGCAGGAGCTCATCTATGGTCATCCGGAAAGTCAGCTCCTGCTGCTGCATCTGCCTCGCCTTGGAAGTAGTTTCCAGTCGGTAGCAGGCGGTCACCGTAATCGTTTCCTGCTCCGGCCTGATCGCGCGCGATTCCGAGCGCACAGTCGCATGGATTTTGACCACCGGATATGCGCGATACAGATACACTGCCTCGGCACCGGGCGCTCCAATCGCCAGGTCATTGAATCCGTTGCCATCTATGTCCGATCCGCGGGAGAGGCCTTGTCCAAACATGTGGGCTCCGTATGGACCCGGCTCCCGCGAAGGAGCATCCAGTCGCTGGCTCGGCTCATCCCGCAATCCGTGCTCGCTGCCCAGGAAAATGAATACCGCTCCGTTTCCCGCGAAGGGCGCTCCAACGGCCAAGTCTACATGTGAACTAATGAGATACTATATCGAATACCCAGAGGATTACTCACCGTTGTATCCGTCGTGGTTGATATCGCCCACTTTAGAAAGCGAACTTCCGAAACGGG
Source organism: Drosophila melanogaster (assembly GCF_000001215.4). NCBI lineage: Eukaryota > Metazoa > Arthropoda > Insecta > Diptera > Drosophilidae > Drosophila > Drosophila melanogaster. The sequence goes on along the minus strand of NT_033778.4, from coordinate 23,557,971 downwards.
CACCACTGCTCAATGGCAAGCGAATTATCTTTTTCTCGAATTTAAACTGAAGCGGGAAATAGAAGCAGTCTGACTAATGGCGATTATAGGGAATTCGGTTAACTCACCAATCCCTTGTTGATGAACACGTATATGGCACCCACGTCATAGGAATCCCCTAGAGCGTTGAGTGGCGCGGATACGACCACATCCGTTAGTCCATCGCCATTGAGATCTTCCGCCACCACGGAGTAACCGAAGTACTCGCCCAACTGCTCGCCGTGAAACACATGCAGCTTACGGACTATCTCTCCCACAACGTCGAAAATGTATGCCTTGCCGGTATTCAGGACAGAGCTCGGCGCGGTGGTCACGTAGAGCAGACTGGTCCGGTTATTGCTGCTAAAGTATCCGGAGCTCAGGGCGTAACCGACGTATGTGAAGTGATTCTTTACCCAATCCCACGAATCGAGCATCTTGACTGCATAGCTTCCCTGGGCAGCCAAATCTTCTCCGCGGTGCACTAACACCGATCCCTTCCAGCTACGGACTCCCGGGGCGCCGATCAGGAACCCCGAGTTGTCGTCCGTCACATGGGCACTGAGCCCCAGCTCCAGCATGAAATGTTCTTCTGCTTGCGAAGGGATTAGACTGATAGTCCTCACGTCGCTCAGCGGAGGAGTGTCTGCCACTGTGTCCCGAACCCAGTAGCAAATTCCTCTCATTTGGCCATAGTTCTTGTTCTTCGGCACGAAAAACCGAGGTGCGCACACGAGCAGCTTGTCCGTATCCTTGGTGCCGCCATCCATAGAGCCGCCCAGCCACTGGAATTGCTTATTTAGCTTGTCGTTTAGGACGTAATGCGAGCAGGATCCACTGGCCAGGGGGCATCTGTAGACAGCTCCAGTCTCATTAATGCTGCCTTGCGATTCCAAGGTGGACTGAGCACGCGGAGCTCCCACGAAGATGCTGCATTGATCACGAAGTTTTTTGTTAGAAGGAACTTCATGGAATTTCAAGTGCAATCACAGTCTGGGATCGATAGCTTCCCTAGGATAAGATCTCACCTGGTTGGACGGATGACGAGCGAGTATCCAAAGTAGGAGCTTCGCACTTGGATCATTCGGGTTTTTAGGTGCTTTGGAGCATCTATCACTCGATTCGGCAATGGCGAAAAGTTCATTGCATTGCTCTGGTATTTGAGAGCCAAAAAAATTAGGAACAGAAGCCGATGCATTTTCTACTTCAAGTTTTTAGTCTTATTCTAGAAAATATTATTCCGGATGGGAATGTGCCTGCGAGCTCTGAGGCAATCCAACTGAAACAAGATGATGAATGTTTCAGAAGTCTAATGGAGCTTAGCTAACTTAAAGAAGACAGATAACTTATCATTGAAATGCCAGAGCAATTATTTCAAAGCTGTTCTTTAAAATTATAATTTGTATGCTGCTTATCTAAGGACAAACTCAAAAATGCTTTCGACATATATATTATACACATTAACAATAAATGTTATTTCATAAAACTAAGGAAACTAAAAACGTGATTTTAACAGTTTTTTTTAATCCCCTTTACTTTTATTTTATTTCGATTGTATGTATTTTTTGTTAGGCAATAGAATTTGCAAGTCTTCGTTACATTTACTTTCGAATTTCAACAAAATTGGTTTTTAAAATTGCAATTCGCCGCAACCGATAGGCACTGTAGTTGCGGCGAAGAAATGGAACTTGAACCGGAACCAGCAACGAACCCCGAACCCGAACCGGTTCCGCGTGGCGCGTGTTTTGCCAGCTGTTGCTCTTTTTGCCTCGCTCAAAATTAAATTTTTGTTTACCTCGCTTTGGCCAAACTGAGATGTCCACCAACGCGGCGATAGATCTGGCCCTGGACCGGGTGGACTGGCGCGACCTGGCCGCGCAGACGGAGGAACAGCCGAGGGTGTATACGCCGGGGGAAGTGCTGATGCCGGAGGCGGGATTCATGCGCGGCCACGGAACCTTCGTCGAGGACGAGAACATCAAGTCCTCGGTGGCCGGGGTGATCCAGAAGGTCAACAAGCTGATCTCGGTGCGCCCGCTTAAGAGTCGCTATGTGGGCGAGATCGGGGACGTGGTGGTGGCCCGCGTCAGCGAGGTGCAACAGAAGCGCTGGCGAGTGGACACCAATTCCCGGCTCGACTCCATCCTACTGCTCTCCTCGGTGAATCTGCCAGGCGGAGAACTACGACGGAGATCGGCGGAGGACGAGCAGATGATGCGACGATACTTGGACGAGGGCGATCTCATCTCTGCCGAGGTCCAGGTGGGTACTTCCTAACTTGCTGGTACTGGAGTAACTATATAATCTTTCTTCTCTGGCCACCAGAACATCTTTGAGGAGGGCTCCCTTTCGCTGTACACGCGCAGTTTGAAGTATGGAAAACTATCGCAGGGCATCCTGGTCAAGGTGTTCCCCGCTCTCGTCAAGCGCCGCAAGATGCACTTCCACAACCTGCCCTGCGGCGCCTCCGTGATCCTGGGCAACAATGGCTACATCTGGATATCGCCGACCAAGGGCCAGGAGGAGGAAGGCGGCGAGGGAGGATTCGCTCAGAACCTGAACGAGCATGTGCCGCGCGCGGATCGGGAGGTGATCGCCCGGCTGAGGAACTCCATCCTCGCGCTGGCCAAGTGCAAGCTGATGATTTACGACACCAGCATCCAGTACGCCTACGAGGAGTCCCTGCGCTACGAGGCCCACGAGCTGCTCCAGCAGAACGCCATCTACGACATCGGCCAGCAGACGCAGGCTCGTCTGAGGGACGCGGACGAGTAGTATATATGCATATACATATATTTTATACACAAGTAGCTTAAATAGAGGTTAATGTATTTTCTACCGTCAAATGAAAAATTAACATTTCAATGGGTTCGAAATTGGTGGATTTCAAAATTGCATCAGTGGGCTAAAATCTTAAATACACTGAAAACTATCGCAAGCTTTCTGTTTAATAAAAATGTTCATTTGATATTTCCTGAATTTGTATGATAAATGTTGGTTTCCTAATAAAAAGTCAGGTTTTCTAAAATACACAAACTCTTTAAAAAAGAAAACATTTATTGCATATAAGTTAGGTTTTATTGGCGTTTAAAAAATACATACATTTTCATAGCACTTTAGTTTTAGTTAAAAGTTTCGACTTAAAATTACTTTTAGTTAAAAAGCAGCTAAAATATCGATATTTTACCAGGACGCGCACCGAGTGGCAGCACACATTAGCGATCCGGCAACGCCCTGGCGGTTTGTGCAAATGAAAAGTGATTCTGCCTGGATGATAAAGGGACTCGGCATAAATTTTTTATTTTTATGTCATCCCATATTAGTGTGACGTTGTATTTGTGACAAATACTTGATTGTGTAAAATAAAAACAAAAAGTTTCGCTAGCAAAATTCACACAGAAACATCGATATCTGCATAGTGCACATCTCTAAGCGACGCCAAGCGATTGTTTTCCTCTCATTTGTAATCTGTACGCACTTTGCAAGTGAAATTCCGCGTTTCTACCGCCGCCCGGAACGAATTACCGCCAATTGCCGATGGCCGCGAAACTGGAGGTGCGCGAGGCCATGCTGACCGAGAAGAGGGTCTGCCGCTTCTGTCTGACCGAGCAGAAGCTGGCCTCGATTTTCGAGGAGAATCCGCGGGTGAAAACAACCGCCAATCTGCCGCTGCAGATTATGGCCATCACGGCGATCGAGGTAAGCGGCTCCATCCATGGGTTCTGGCTTGCACTAACCAGCGCCACGCATAACTTGGCTAAGAAGCCGCATCGCGGGTTTCCGCATCGACTGCGAGGCGTCTTGGCTAAGTTTCCCCGCTCCAAACTGCCCCGCTTCCCTTTCCCAGCCGAATGTCCTTGAAAAGTGCGACCAGGTTACAGCCCAATTAGTTGGCTAATCATTGGGCTTTCCCTTTTTCCTCTTGTGCAAAGAAAAATGAAAATTTCTGCGATTTGGGGCAACTGTACTGCGCCACACGCACACTAGTGCGTCAACAGCTGATCGCCCTGACAGCTGTCAGTTGTTTTTGGCGCTAAATTCAAATCGAGATCATATTTAAATGCATTAATAGTTCCTTCGATACTTATATTTACGCAAAAATCATCATTTGGTTAATTTTATTAATTTCCTAAATTATAAAATTAGGAAATAAATATAAAATTTAGGAAATTAATAAAATTAGAGTGAGAAAAATCTTAATTAATCACTCTTAATAATGCTAATTTGAATTCCACTAAAGTTTCGTACAATTTCACTGATTCAGCCAACCAAGTCTTCATTGTTATCTTTTATTTCCCATATCAACGTACTCAATCTGGCCCAGACAGCTCCTGTCTTCAAACAAAGTTGCTTAGATCGAAATTACCCATCTACGTTCAATTGGGGAGATACCTTGCTATGTTTTTAATTCATTTTTATTCATATCAAATATAAATGTTTGCGTGTACATAAAAGTATGTATGTATGTATAAATCTTCATTGTATTATCTTATCTCAAATTTGTGGGTTTTCTATTGGCAAGGTCTCGCTTATGCATACGGAAGTCATCTAGTGGGTAAATGGGTAACGAATTTCGTCAATGATAAGGCCGAAATGGGCATGGGAAAGGCAGGGGAATGAATGAAAGGGAGTCGGGTGCTTCAATATCCATCGGGATAATCGCACGCGTCAGCTAAAACTAAACTTGAAGTGAATTGGAATCCAACGTGAATGATTGCGGGCGATGGTTGTACAACCTCTGTTGAAAGTTCTTCTTCGAAGGGAGATCTCTTCCTAGCCAGCCTTATTGCCGTTCGGCTTGTCGCCGAAGCGCAGTATGCGCGTCAGCATGGAGGTGAGGCACGGTATTTGCTTCTGGCGATCCATCATCGGTGTGGCGGGCACGTTCGACTCAAAGTCTAGGGCTACGCGCTGGTTAACGAATGTAAGCAGGGTGAGCAGGTCGTACTTTTTGCCATTGGCGTTCAGCTCGCGGATCAGCGATTGCATGTACCAGGAGCCATTGTTGATGTTGCGCCAGGAGAAGTAGCCTAACAGGACGAGATTGCTAGTGAAATTCACTAAAATAGTTACCTAATCATATTCCTTACCCGGAATGGTCGAGTAGGAGAAGAGAAAGTCGGCGTGTATGGGTATCTTGTAGCTCGTCGAGGACTCCCCGTCCGTCTCGGTAACGCCCTTCTCCAGAGTGATGCCTCCGTCCAAGCGATCGCCCTGGCAGGCTTGGATGAAGAACAGCTTCGGCTTGCCCGCCAGCGAGGGGCAGAAGGTGGCAGTGAAGTAGTGCCAGATGTTGTCCAGCTTGTACTGCGTATCCTTGGCGTACAGGTAGCCGTGCTCCCCGTGCGAGAGTATGGCCACCGCAAGGCAGTCGTTGTCCGTGTGGTCCAACTCGGCGGCCTTCCCCACGTGCTTCAGGATGTCCCTCAACTTGCAGTCCTTGTGCACGGACACCGCGAATCCCAGGTTTTCAAAGGCCTTTTTCAGCTCTTGGGCATCGACATTTGTTCCGGTGCGGCTCTTCAGCGAGGGTATGTCGAAGAATTCGTGGTTGAAGATCAGCGCAACTCCGCGGTGCTTGTGACTCATGTTGTATTCGCTTGCATATCGTTCCACGGGCATTCGAGCCACAAACTTGTTGGCCGGCAAGGGGCTGGGGAAAAAGAAATCAGAATTATAATAGCCATTTGGGAAGCAGCATGATAAGATAAGGTAATCGGCGAAATAATCGATGATTGGGTATTTATTTATGTAATTATTTTCAAATATATTTGTGAATAAGACTAAATAGAACAATAGAATTAAAGTCAAGTGCTTTCAAACTTTGTGACTTCAGCCATTTTAACAACATTATAAAGACAGATTGACACATTGATTTTAAATGTTGGCAATAGACAGTATAAATAATATAAAAATAATAGATTGTGGAATGAAAATGGAATAAATAAAAAAAAAAGAGCTTTATATGCTGCATTTGAAACTAGGATATAGCAGTTATGCCAGTACTTGCATTGATAACAAAACACAGAAACATAAAGAGAGAGATGGGAGAGGGAGAGAGCGAGGCACATGGACTCACCTCGCTGCAGTTGCACCACCAACAACAAGAGACTCCGGCGTACAGCCCTTGGCATCGGTATTATCAGCCATTATAAAGCTGCCCCGATTTTCCGATCCATTTGGGCTGCGAATGCCTACTCCGTAGTTTCTGGTTACGCACTCGTCGGTCATCTTGCGCCCCTTTTCTTGCTTAAGTTCTTGTTTTGATTGTTTGCGTTTCTCCTTGTGTTTCCTCTTGCCTTTTGTTCGCTCCCTCCTGCTCCTCCCTCGCTCACGCGCTGCTCTTTCCTTCCTTTTCTCTCTCCGCAGTTGTTGCGCCCTTTTTGGTCTGATTCTTGTTTTATTCTGACACTGCTTCTGTTTTCTATTGCTCTGCGTTGGCCAAACTTTGCGCAGCGCAGCTGTTTTGCGCTTCTCAGCCAGCTTTTGTCGGCTTTCGATCGAGCGAATGTCCTTTTATGGCTCACAGTCGGACGTGTTTAATCAATCAATTAACGGAGGTTAAGCGTGCTCTGAGCGGCGAAAACAAACTGCGATTGCATGTAGTCGTGTGTATGCACTTGCCGCCAAGCGGCGATGGCCGCTCGTCGATAGCACTAATCATCGATTGGTGGCCATCGATTAATTTGTAGAGGGTGTTCTGGTCCTCGGCGCCTTTGTTTAAATTTAAACTCTAACATTATATTGTTCATTTTAAGGGAAAGAGACATTTATGGCGTTTAATTTATTATGTAGCGAAAAACATATAGGGGTGTTCCACGAATATTACCTTATTATTTGGCTTAAGCACGGACTTCCCCGAATAAATGTAGCTTCCTAGTCACTCACACATTTATCTAATCTAACATTAAAAACAGGTCTACGCCGGCGACGGAATGCCGGGGCACATCTGTCTGGAGTGCCGCCTCCTCTTCGAGCACTGCTACCGCTTCAAGCAGATGTGCAAGCGGGCGGAGACCCTCCTGCGCCAGTATCCGCTCACGGGTAACTGGCCATCGCCGCTGGAGAAGCCCCGTGCGCCCATGACGATGGTGGCTTCCAAGAAGTTGTTGGTCGTGCCAGCAAAGACAGCCGAGCCAAGCGAAACGCCCAAAAAGCTGCTGAACACAATGGCCAAATCCAGTAGTCAGGTGATCATCGAGGACGTCCAGGTGCTGGAGAGCGCCATGGTGACCCCCAGGACGGTAGCCGGTTCCTCTCCAGTGCCACGTCGTTCGCACGCCTATGAGCTGAAGGTGGATAACAACCAGGAGCTGTCCATGGACGATGTGCAGAGCATGCTGGAGGATATGGCCAGTGAGCTAGAGAAGGAGTTCCCCGATATCCCCCAGAAGGCATCACCCGTCAAGCCGAAGGTGCTGAACAAGTCCTCGATTAGGATCTTGAACAAGGGACCCGCCGCTCCGGTGGAACCGCGCCTGGCCACACCCAAAGTCAAGCGAGATGATAGTGGCAATGTGGCCATAGTGACAGAGGTTCTGGACTCGGATCTGCCATTGGACGATCAAGATGATCCGACCAAGAACGCCGAGAAGGTGGCCACCGATGTGTTCCCCTGTCCCGATTGCGAACGCTCCTTTCCGCTGCAGCAGCTGCTCGAGATCCATCGGCTGAATCACACTCGCTCGCGCAGCTTCCAGTGTCTCCTGTGCGAGAAGAGCTTCTTCTCCAAGTACGACCTGGCCAAGCACAACTTTGTGCACACCGGCGAGCGGCCATTCAAGTGCGCCATCTGCTCGAAAGCCTTCACACGGAAGGCATTGCTCCATCGCCACGAGCGCACCCACACGGACGTACCCAAGTTCATCTGCGTGTACTGCGAGAAGCCCTTCCTTTCGCGCCAGGAGATGGAGAAGCACGCCGAGCGACATCAGAAGAAGCGTCCGTTCCAATGCGGTGTCTGCACCAAGTCGTTTGCCTTCAAGCAGGGATTGGAGCGTCATGAGGTGGGTTGACAAGCATATTTGGGATTGCCCCGGCTAACGATTATGTCCACTTTCAGACAGTCCACTCCACCAATCTTCCCTTCCCCTGTCAGCATTGCGAGAGAAGCTTTTCCACCGCTTCCAAGCTGGCCCGCCACCTGGTTGCCCACGCCGGGAAGAGAGCCTATCCCTGCAAGTACTGCCACAAGTCCTACATGCTGTCGCATCATCTCTCGCGCCACCTGCGCACGCACACGCAGACTTCCGACGCCTCGTTCGTGTGCAGTGAGTGCAAGGTGTCGTACAGCAACTATAACGACCTACTGGATCATGCGCTCATTCATGCCACCGCCAGCCTGAAATGTCCCATGTGTCGCAAGCAGATCGAAGATATCGACAGTGTCGAGAGCCACATGGACCAGCACAAGCAGAGCGAGCGCCATGCCTGCGAGTTCTGTGACCACATCTTCTTGACGCAGAAATGCCTGCAGCGCCACATCGAGGACGATCATGTGGTGGAAATGGAGCCGTACCAGAACGAGTTCGAAGACGACGGCGAAGGAGAAGGCGGCGTCGATGAGAAGGAGGAACATCTTGACGATTTTGAAGACATGGACAATGTGAAGCAGGAAGAATTCGTGACGGAATACTTAGAAGACGATGCTCTCTATGAGGACCACCTAGACGATAGCGACGAATCCTTCACGCCGCCGCCTCCAAAGCAGCGTAAAACCAATCCTCCCAAGGATGCCCAGCAATCCGTGCGCCAAACTCGCAGTCGGGATGCTCAAAGAATCACTCAGAAGACAGGAAAGAACGAAGGCAAGCCTCATCACAAACTGGAACGCAACCTTAAGAATCGCCGATCCGCAAAATAATGATAGTAGTTGAATATATTGCATGCGAAAAGTGCATCCGTGCTTATGCTTAAATTTAAATTCTATTTAATTGTAACTTTTAATTTTTCCTTTAACCGAAGGCCTTTTAAATAAACTCCTCACCAGAATTCCGCTGTCGCTCATTGAAATGGTCTTTATGGGATCTCTCCTCGCTCTAATTTGATCTTTATTGAAGCGCCAACTGGAGTTTGGGTATATGTGTTTTCTGTGTATTTCCGCGTAAAGTTCAGTTTACATTAACGTCTATCACTACCAAACAACGAATACATCCCGCAGAGGGAACCGGAGACGGTGGCCACCTAGTGCTCGTAGCCGTCGGGCAGGGCGTTAACGTGGGGGTTGTGGAACAGGCTCTTCTGGCCCTCACCCCAGGGGAAGCGCTTCTCGCGGCGGCGCAGGTAGTCGTACTTGACGAACTCCTGGCGGGGCTTGTCGTGCTCCTCCTGGTGCTTCAGGTAGGCGTTCAGCATGCACAGTCCCACGGCGGGCACGGCCACGAAGAAGGACAGGCGCTTCCACACCTTGTAGCCACCTGAAGGATGAGAGATGAGATGAGCATGAAAGGATGTGTTATAAGAGCGAATCCTTCTCCACCAATCGATCTTGCCCAATGGTAAATTACATAACCTTAACCTTACAAAAGGGGATGAATTTGGCAATTGGGACGCTGGACGGTCACTTACCAGAGTGCTCGCCGGCCACGGCGGCGGTGCCGGACATATTCCGGGCGGCAGAAGCGCCGAATTGGCGGCGAATTGCGTGGTTTAGAATAGCGGACATATTTTCAGTCGATTCTTGGCCCGAATGAAAATTTGCTGTTTTGACAAGTAAATAGGGATGGGCTACATCCATAATGTCGTGACTCGTTCGCTAAATTATATCGATAGTGGTTGGCCGTGATTTCTAAATTACGTACAACAAAGCTGTTAATTGGCTTAATATAAATAAAAAACAAAATAAAACAATTCTATGCCAAATTGTAAATAAGTAATTTGACATTTTTCCTTTGTATCCTCCCCTGGCTGCCGTGACACAGCTCTAGCTAATCGAGAAGTTATCGCCTCACGCGCCCACCGCTGACGATAGGTAGGTACTGTGTGTGCGGACTATCGAGGCTGGAGTCGGCTACCAATCGTCCATCCACAACAACAACGTGTCGCGTAATTATTTTCCCCTCTTGTTTATAAAATTCAGTGCATCAGATTGTAAATACACTGCACACCCTGCAAAGCCACCGCAGCATCTCGAACCTAAGCAACGAACGGGAAAATCATTATCGTACGGGCAGTGAAGCGCAGTTAACCAGGAGCAACAACCAATCCAAGTACAAAGTAGCCACAAAACGTCAGTTATTCACTAAGTGCACAGTTCGCCAGCGGACATAACGGTCGCTACACTCGGAGAAAACCACAAGTATTAAGGACCACACAGTCCACCAATCCACTAGCAGCCCACTGCCATGGCCGCCAACAACTTGCGACAAATCCCGCTGACCTGCAGTGGCCACACGCGACCCGTGGTCCACCTGGACTTCAGCGACATCTGCGACGCCGGCTACTTTCTCATCTCGGCCTGCAAAGGTAAGGTCCGCGGGATCGGGCAGCCAGTCGCATGCGATTAGCCGTCCTTGCGCGCTATTTATACACCACTTTCCGTCGTCGCACAGTGGTTGTCATAATCATACGATGGGGTTAAAATCGGAAGTGTCAGTCACTGACGAACTGGGACACAACGCAGATTCCGTAAGAATTGGATTTAACTAGTGTTTCTATATAGACAGTGTTCATTTGCAATAGTTTAATGTCTATACAGCAAGTTTCCTGGTAAAAACAGGCAGTTACTTTTGCTTATTGGTCAAATTTGTAGTATAGTTTTGTAGGAAGGGCAAATAATGTTTTACCCAGAAGGCCATGTCGAAAAACAAGTTATGTTGTCCGTGTTCTTTGACGGATCGTTATGTTCGTGGGAAAGGTGCTGCAACAGAGCGGCATGGAATCACATGAACTACAGGCGGGCCAGCACGGTGTAGCATCATGTCTAGCCTGTGGGAAACCTTGACCCAAATGCAAAGTCACTCATCGCGAGCGAAACCTGTTTTCTGCGAGTGCGAAACCCTTTTGCCTGCCGCCACTCGCATGCTACAAAACTCGCATTCTTTGCCTTGAGGTGTCAGCCAGTCGATGCGATTGCAATTGCCATGGCAGTTGCAATTCGCAATTCGTTAGCTATTGCCTGTTTTTTACAGGCACTTTGCATTCGTGGCTTTCGCAAATGTTGCTTTTATGCGGAAAGAGCGCTCGTTCCCACTGCAAGTTCAAGTTGACTTCGTTATCGCCTTTTAACGTACTCGCTTCCCCTTGTTTAGCAACTTTTCGAAACTGCTCGTTCAGGAAGCACCTTGGAACTTCTATATTTATATGCTGTGTGTATATGCAGCTGCCGTTTGTCTGCCGCCTGGAAGATTCTGCTTGCTGGATACACTCTCCCGATCCCGATCCGCTGCAATTTATTCGGATACAGCATCTAATGTGGGCTTAATTCGTGCGGTTCTCACTGCGATGAATCATTCCAAGTTTAAGGCCACAGTAATTGTATAAATTAGAATGGGAAATTACATAGTATATATTACATTATTAAGTGCTCTTGTTAGAAAACCTTTCTCTGCAAAGTTAAACTAATAGAGTTCCTATACAAAAGTGAAGTAGCAGGCAAACATTAGTAGAAGTCCTTGAAATGGCGAGAGTTGTGGGTGATCATTTATCACACACATAGAATGCATTGATGATGTAGCTCTGAACGAACTAACAAGCCGCGTCCCTGCACTGCACTGCACTGCAATGCAGCACCCTGCATCCCGATCCCGTTGAGCGCGACAGTGCAGTGCGGTGCGGTGCGGTGATAGTGACGTGAACTTGGGAGCTCGCTTGCATGATTGCGAGCGGCAGGCGGCCAGGTCGTTGGCCTTGGCGGCAGGCATTGAGTCAAGGTGGCTTCCGTGCGCTAATTTATGCACGCACGCTCGGCGGCGGGCGAAAGCGAATGCAACTGACCGAGAATCGTGTATTGTGAATCTTGCAGATGGCAGCCCGATGCTGCGGCACGGCGACACCGGCGACTGGGTGGGCACCTTCGAGGGACACAAGGGCGCCGTGTGGAACGCCACGCTGAACCGAAATGCCACCCTGGCCGCCTCCGGAGCGGCCGACTTCACCGGCAAGGTGTGGAATGCGGTGACCGGGGCCGAGATACACAGCTTCCAGCACAAGCACATCGTGAAGAGCGTGGCCTTCGACAGGGATTCCGAGAACATAGTGACTGGCAGCAACGAGAAGCTGGTGCGGGTCTTCAACCTGGAGCAGCCCGAGGCGCAGCCGGAGGAGTACGCCGGACATACGGGGGCCATCAAGCGGGCGCTCTTCTGCCGCGGCGACAAGTGCATCATCTCGGCGGCCGAGGACAAGACGGTGCGCCTCTGGGACCGCATGACGGGCATCGAGGTGCAGCGCCTGCAGTTCAACAGCAATCCGAACAGCCTAGAGATCTCCAGCGACAACCACATACTGACCATATCGCACGGCTCCTCGATTAGCTTCTGGGAGATCGACACGCTGAAGAAGCTGAAGGAGGTGAAAGTGCCGACGAACGTGGCGTCGGCCAGTTTGCATCCGGATAAGCATGTGTTTGTTTGTGGCGGCGAGGACTTTAAGATGTACAAATTCGACTACATCACAGGAAACGAAATTGGTATGTACCTTCTCACATGCGTCGTCTTTAATTCCAAGGCACTGTGTTCTGTTCCCCCACAGAATCTTTCAAGGGACATTTCGGGCCCGTGCACAGCGTGAAGTTCAGCCCGGATGGCGAACTCTATGCCAGCGGCTCCGAGGACGGCACTCTCCGGCTGTGGCAGACCACCGTGGGCAAGACCTACGGCTTGTGGAAGTGCACGGAGCCCGCGGACCTGGGCAATTCCATCAGCTCGCCGCGCGAGGTGCAGGCAAACTGATGTTGGCGCAGCAGGAGTCGCTGTTACACAGCCCACGCTGCACCGGCGACGCAACGAAAGGGCATGTGATTCGGAGCTACGGCTGAGATCCGATTATCAGAACAAGAACAACTCGTAGTGCGGGCTACAATAACGATTCTTCATATTCCAACGCTGAACTCTCTCATTGGCATTAAATGATAATCACAACACACAAAACTACATTGTGAAATGCAATAGAAATAAATAACTTAAGTGTCGCATTCGTGACTGGATGTGAATGGATGCAAGGGTGCCCGCCCGGGGCTTAGATGTGGGTGCCTGTGGCCCAGCCGTGCAGGTAGATGGTGGTGAAGTTCAGCAGTGGCTCGCCCTGGTGCACATCCGCGCGATTCTGGAGGTGATCGAACCAGCGGGAGAGATTCAAATATACCTCCTTGTCCACCGGCGAAAGGGATTTCTGGACGGGTTCACACGGATTAGATTTCAGGGTGTTCTGTTTGGAAAAGAAGCAACTGGAACTATGCTCACCACAAGATCGTAGATGGCATAGTAGACGGCCAGGTCGGCTAGAGTGATGAAGTGGCCCACCAGGTAGGATTTGCTGGCAAACAGTTTGTTGAAGTCCGCCAGAAGCTGCTTGGACACGTACTTGTCCTTGGAGCCGGGCGCCACGTAGAGCACGGAGAACTCGATCCACTGGTACACCTGGGCTTCCACCTCCCGCGACGCCCTGCTGTTCTGGGCGGTCTCCGACTTGGACTCGCTGGCCAGGCTCTCCAGGATCGAGGCGAATCCGGCCACGCTCTTCTTTTGCCCACTCGTGCGCGTTACGACCTTCACAACAGAAAATGAGTTGGTGGGGCGGTGAGAATAGTTCAATTTTCAGGGTCAGCTGTGCGTACCTGCTCCTCGTTCAGCTGCACCTTGCCGGGATTAACGCCCAGGCAGTTTGCTATCTTCTGCACTGTTGCAACGTCACACATGGTCAGCGAAATTAAAGTTATTGTGTTTGGCGTGCGAAATTGCAAGAAACGATAATACTCCAGATTAGCAGACAGGGTTGCACCAATTGCCTGGCAGCTATCGATAAATGCTTGCTATCGATTATAGATATACAAGGCGCCAATTTTAAACGGCACATAATAAATATATTTTTATATGTTCGTAAGATTACAATGTTTTATATTCAGATACCACTACTTATATCTAGTGACATTGCCCTGAACCGACTTGGACAACGCTTCGTAGGTGACATCGTATTGCAGCAGGAAGATGAAGAAATCAGCAGAGGCCACCAACAACTAAATTGGATAGTTAAAGTTATTTGGAATAAAGCTGTTGTGCAAACTTACAGTGGTTAAGAATTTGAGGTCCAGATTTATGACTCCACACACGACATGCTGCCGCACATTCGTCCGCATTTGGATGATGAAATGGGTTATGGTATCCTGAATATCTTTTCTGGCATACGACACTCTACTCAATAAGGTCAAGCACGTGGAATGCTATGGAAATACATCTGAGGTATAGTCTGATCTTCTTTAGGGTTTTCCTACCTCATTTTGGATACTCTGGTTGAAATGCAGGATGCTGCACACCTTTCCCACGTGCATGGCCAGCCAGAGAAGCATGCATACCCACTTGGTGAAGTCGGCCATGGAAGGATTCTCAATGCCCTGATAGACGAGGAACAGGACGAGGTTGAAGTTCAGGAAACATCCCACGAAGAGCAGTAGGATGGAGTACTGAAACGTCCGGTTCACCGCCTTGGTAAAATCAATTAGATTCGCGTGATGCATTCGGATTTTCTGGACCTCTGATATTCGGGGACTGTGCAAATGAGTTAGTTCCCGCTCCAGGCCTTCAGTTAGCCTCCTTTGACGCCAAGCGATTCCTTGAAGCAGCAGGTAGTACTGGGCGAAGGATATGCTACTTATGATATTGGGCATCACGTAGCTGTTGATGCTCAGGATCGATCTATATACAACGAATTTGTGGGTCCAGATGTTGAAGAAGATCGCTAGACAGGCAAAAATTCCCACCAGAAACAGCTGGAGCCTAATAAATCTCTTGGTTCTGTTGCAGTCTATGGTATAAGCTCTATTCAGGTCGGATGTAACGATGTTCGTCATCAGCTTGGGAGCCCAGTTCCTGCACTGCCAGGTGAGGAGCATGATGGAAAATATGTGAACTACATAGATGGCGGACTCGATAGCATTTAGGTAGCGGTCCAAGGATACCCTCTGTGTGGTGACGAGCACGAATTCCCAGTAGGAGCCCAGGACGAACAATCCGTACCACAGAATCATCCAACTCAAGTGGACCAATCGATAGAATCTGTTGGGACAGCCTGGGAGAATGGTTATAGGTGCCGTGTTTGCCAGCACGGAGATGAGTAGTAACCAAAATAGAGTCCTGTAAAGTTCTTTGTATCTTTCCGCATATTGAGGATTGAAGGAAGATAGTCTGCAAGTGAGTAACTATAGATATATTCATCTCAAAAGACGATGTCTACTCACCTTTCCCTCGGGGAATTCTTAAGTTTAGCGCCTTTTGTTGCTGAGCTCCGCATGATGACTACTCAGCATTTAGGTTCCTGGAACTATTTAGGCATGTCACTTCCTGCAATCTAATCATCAATCACACCAATTAGAGGTAAACCCTTGTCGCCACTTCCAGTCATTAATTAAAGCGGGCTCAGGATGGACAGTTCGTACTGGGAGAATCTGCTGCTGACCATCAATCGGTTCCTGGGCGTGTATCCCAGTGGGAGAGTGGGCGTACTCCGCTGGCTCCACACGCTCTGGAGCCTGTTCCTGCTTATGTACATCTGGACTGGCAGCATTGTTAAGTGCTTGGAGTTCACAGTGGAGATACCCACTATTGAAAAACTGCTCTATCTGATGGAGTTCCCTGGAAATATGGCCACCATTGCCATCCTGGTATACTATGCCGTATTGAACCGTCCACTTGCTCACGGAGCGGAACTCCAGATTGAGCGGATCATCACAGGACTCAAAGGCAAAGCTAAGCGACTGGTTTATAAGAGACATGGTCAGAGGACTCTTCATCTGATGGCGACCACTTTAGTCTTCCATGGCCTGTGTGTCCTGGTTGACGTGGTCAACTATGACTTCGAGTTCTGGACCACTTGGAGCAGTAACAGTGTCTACAATTTGCCTGGTCTAATGATGAGTCTGGGGGTGCTCCAGTATGCCCAGCCCGTCCATTTCCTATGGCTGGTGATGGACCAGATGAGGATGTGTCTCAAGGAGCTGAAGTTGCTGCAGAGACCACCGCAGGGTTCGACCAAGTTGGATGCCTGCTACGAGTCCGCCTTTGCTGTCCTAGTAGATGCGGGTGGAGGATCTGCTCTGATGATTGAAGAGATGAGATACACCTGCAATCTTATCGAGCAGGTCCACAGCCAGTTTCTACTGAGATTTGGTCTCTATCTGGTGTTAAACCTGCTCAATTCCTTGGTCAGCATCTGTGTGGAGTTATACTTGATCTTCAACTTCTTTGAGACTCCTCTCTGGGAGGAGTCCGTGCTCCTCGTATACCGCCTGCTCTGGTTGGCCATGCATGGCGGTCGTATCTGGTTCATCCTGTCGGTCAACGAACAGATCCTGGAGCAGGTAGTCATTCATATTCAAGTATAATGATTTATATATAGTATAATGATTTATATATCCAAATCCCAGAAATGTAACCTTTGCCAGCTGCTCAACGAGTTGGAGGTCTGCAGCTCCCGCCTGCAGAGGACCATTAATCGCTTCCTGCTGCAGCTCCAGCGGAGTATTGACCAGCCCCTGGAAGCCTGCGGAATCGTTACGCTGGACACTCGCTCATTGGGCGGGGTAAGTGGCTGGCAGGTGTCCCATTAACCCATTAACTTTCTAGCCCATGTCCATCGACAGTTTATCGGCGTCCTGATGGCCATTGTCATTTTCCTCATTCAAATCGGACTGGGCAATAAGTCGCTAATGGGCGTTGCCCTCAACAGATCCAATTGGGTTTACGTTTGAGGATGAATGGACTCCAAGGTGGGGTTATCATTTACCATTAACCTTCTGGAGATGGTCGGATTTATCAAAAATTTGGATTGTCAGCGAAACCAATCGCTAGTTTGGTATGGAGCTGGAAGGTCATGGGGATGACCCTTTCATGAAAGGACATTTCCGGTCCTTTGTCCTTAATATCTCATCGAAATCAATCAAAGCATTAAAATACTAATGGAGTTCTTGCATATAAAGCAACTAAATAAAAGCAGTGACCAACTAACCATGATTTTCATTTGGTAAATAAATGTCCAACGAAAGAGTCTTGCTTTGGATTAGAGGAGCCGCTGCCAGGATCCTTCGAGGACTCCTGGCGCTGCTCTGGTTGATCTTGGCTGGCTGTGGCCGGCTCTTCGGCCGCTTAAGGGATGTCGTGGCGCAGGCAGGAGCCGAAACTGGTCTCCTGGCGCTGAGCTTGTGCGTCAACAGAAGTATCCATCTGCTGGAGCGGCTGTTTTGGCTGGCGGTGGTCGTAAGCAGTGTGATCGCCGCCCTGGTGCTCAGTCGCCTCCAGTTGGAGCGCTACTTCAGCTCGCCCACCGTGATCTCCGTGGACCGAGACTACCGCGGCTGGAACGGATCCCTTCCAGCAGTCACGCTGTGCTACTACGACCACATCGACTCCTTCAAGGCCAATGAGTACATACAGGAGATGTGGAATGTGTCCATCATCGACGAGGACTACTTCTACTTCATGGACTTCCTGTACGCCGTGGTGAACGCCACCGCGGGCAACTACGCCGAGTTGGCCAAGTTTGCGGAAGACGAGCGCTTCGACCAGATCGACCTGTACGAGATGATCCAGCGGGTGGACAGGCCGTTCGAGCAGGTCATCAGCAGCTTCGACGCCGGCTTCCAGGTCCATGTCCAGAGGGTGATGACGGAGCGCGGAGCCTGTTACGCCATCAACTCCCCCATGTCCACGGTGCTCAGTGGCCAGTGAGTGCTCAGGAAATGGGTCAACTTCTCGCTGATCCTGCCATCTTCCATCTTTCAGACCCGTTGCCTACGAGCTGATGCCGCAACCCCTGTCCTGCCAGTATGGAAAGCAGCAGTGCTACATCCGCATGGATTTGTATGAGAGCACGGGCGTGGTGGGTGATGCACAGTGGCCTCCATTGAGTAGAGTCTCTGAACTGAACTATGAAATCAACCTTACAGCTGGACGTGCACTCGCCATTTGAGGTTTCGGCCACAGAGGCGAACATTGTGGCCCTCCACAAGTCCGACGAGATAACCGCCTCGTTCAAGGTGCTGGAAACGGTGTAAGTAGACCAGACCCCCCATTCTTATTACATAGCCCCATCATCCATCCAGACAGTCATCATAGAGGGATTGATTTATATGCTCCTCCATCTCCAGGGCATCGAAGAACTTGCGCCAACTAAGCGTCGCCCAGCGCAAGTGTGTGTTCAACAACGAGGAGACGTCCAACCTGAAGGTACATATACATACATATAGACTCATCTTATCTGGGGAAAGTGGCCTGCGATTCGGTTCGGCGGGTAAACAAATTTCCCAACTCAAATGGAACAGCAGCTGATAAGTGGTATCAGTGCAAGGAACCCATATTTCACAGCAGCTTCCCTGGATTCGCTGGAGGAATGTGATGTTATCTAAGCACGTGCTGGGATGCTCCACTTCATCACACCTATTAGAAACTTTCAGGTATCCATTTATTCCATTTATTCCACAGATCTACAGTAAGTCCCTGTGCCTGGCCAGATGTCGCGCTGTGATGGCCCTCGAGATGTGCAACTGTGTGCCCTTCTTCTACCCGTACGTGGATGGGCCCAGCTGCAATCCAGCCGGATTCGAGTGCCTGCTGGACTTCAAATGGCCCATCTGGGCGCTGCACATCTGCAAGTGCCCGTCCACCTGCACCGAGATCGAGTACACCATGCAGACGGTGAAGAAGAGCTCGTGGGGCGTGAAGAACAACGAGGAGGTGGCCAGCAGCGAGACCGCCACCTCCAGCTTCCGCTGGGATCTGATCCCACCTAAGGTGCGCATGCGACGGGATGTGGTCTACAGCTTCGAGGACTTAGTGGGTGAGTCCGCTTCAGACTTTCTATATATTTATGTCCTATAGACAATTGTGCTCCTCAGTATCCTTTGGAGGAGTCCTGGCCCTCTTCGTGGGCGTCAGTGTGATGGGCCTGGTGGAGATGGTCCATGTACTCGTCAACAACTTGCTGCTGGACGTGTTCACCCTGTTACGCCTGATGTTGGGTCGACTGCGGCGCTGCTGGCGAAGAGACGACCACATGAGGGAGGCCAACCATCACCACCATGCCAATGCCCATGCCCATGCCCGACTGCATGACTTCAACGAGCGCCTCTCTTTGGCCGCCACCGCTGAACTGCCTCCGTTCGACTACGTGAATTGATGAGCGACAATTAGCTGGCAAACCAAATGCGGTCAAAAGTTTAATGTTACTTGTGGGATGGGATGGATGGGGCCGGAGGTGGGTTGCTGGATGCCCGTTGGGGGTAGAAAACCATGTCGCCGCCATCGGCGTTGCCCAGTTGCCGCTCAGTCTTCCACGCGAACAGTCGACGGCGTGTGACCGCGATTGCGTTTGCCCAGACAGACAGACAGACGGACAGATTTAAGGTTTCCCCCGAAAGATCCCGAGCAGATATGCAAATACATTGTAGGCGGCGGAACCTCAGATAAGATAAGCCTGCTCCGGAGGCGATAAGTCGGCACATCACATAGCCAGAATTATAAGAGTTCGCCGGTGAGGTGACTGAACCCATCGAACTGACATAGCTCGAAATGCAAGAATCCGGCGGCTCGTCGGGCCAGGGCGGTCCATCGCTGTGCCTCGAGTGGAAGCAGCTGAACTACTATGTGCCCGCCCAGGAGCAGAGCAACTACAGTTTCTGGAACGAGTGCCGCAAGAAGCGCGAGCTGCGGATCCTCCAAGACGGTGAGTCAATGCTCCGGATGTGGAGGTGGTAGGTGTCTCTGGGAATGGGATTGATTTGCGGTCTGGCCCGGTTCGCTATTGTTTGCAGCCAGCGGGCACATGAAGACCGGCGACCTCATCGCCATACTGGGCGGATCCGGAGCGGGCAAGACCACGCTGCTGGCGGCGATTTCGCAACGACTGCGTGGTAACCTGACCGGGGATGTGGTTTTGAACGGCATGGCCATGGAGCGGCATCAGATGACGCGCATCTCCAGCTTTCTGCCGCAGTTCGAGATCAACGTGAAGACGTTTACGGCCTACGAGCATCTGTACTTTATGGTTGGTCCGCTAGATCCCTTAAGTAAAGCTTGATTACCTTGAGTCCTCTATTCCAGTCCCATTTCAAGATGCACCGGCGCACCACCAAGGCGGAGAAGCGCCAGAGGGTGGCGGATCTCCTCCTGGCAGTGGGCCTGCGCGACGCCGCCCACACCCGCATCCAGCAGCTGTCGGGTGGCGAGCGAAAGCGACTCAGCTTGGCCGAGGAGCTGATCACCGATCCCATATTCCTGTTCTGCGATGAACCCACCACGGGCCTGGACAGCTTCAGCGCCTATTCGGTGATCAAAACACTCAGGCACTTGTGCACCAGGCGACGGATTGCCAAACATTCCTTGAACCAGGTCTACGGCGAGGACTCGTTTGAGACGCCGAGTGGCGAGAGCAGCGCCAGTGGCAGTGGCAGCAAGTCCATCGAGATGGAGGTCGTGGCCGAGTCCCACGAGAGTCTGCTGCAGACGATGCGGGAGCTCCCAGCCCTGGGAGTCCTAAGCAACAGCCCCAACGGCACCCACAAGAAGGCGGCCATCTGCTCCATCCATCAGCCGACGTCGGACATCTTCGAGCTCTTCACCCACATCATCCTCATGGATGGCGGCAGGATCGTCTACCAGGGTGTAGTATGTGCCTATGCAATATTAAGAACAATTAAATAAAATAGCATATTAACTTATGGCAGCACTTTGTTGCTATGTTTATGTTTATGTTTATGCACGCAGTTAGGCCAGGGCGGATGTAACATGATCACCCACTCGAAGGCAAAAAGTATAAGTGCATGGTCAGCATTCACACGCCGACCAAATACATATTACATACGTACATACATATCTCGCTCTCCCGATAAGCCTAGATATATAAGATATACATAAGAACGCCGCTCCGCTGCTGGCGTACCCGGCAGCGCAGCTACGCGGATTAGCCTAAGTCCAAATATATAAAAAACTGTAAAATCAGAGAGACTCGGTAGACGTTGAGCTGACAGAACCATTTCTGCCTACTCTAAAATCAAAAGAAGAAATTGAATAAATATATGTCAGCCCGACGGCTGCCTTCAACTTAAAACGGACTTGTGTTCTTAATTGGAGTTCATCATTACATGGCGACCGTGACAGTCGTCCAACGCTGGACGAATTGACCAAAGCTGGTGAAAACAAAGGAACAAAGGAACACTGGACTGGAAGAAGACTGGACTAATTAAATGGAACTGCAAAAACCAAGGAAAAATCTGAGTGAGTAGAGTTCTATTGAGTATGGGCAAACACCGTGGCGGTTTGAAAACTAAGCTGAATAAACGTATAGCCCACGTAAGGTGGCTAATATACGGTCAGCAAACGCCACCGGTTTGGTCGAAAGCTCTAAAGCTACATGCAGAGCTAGACCACTTGTTGCAATATCAGCAAGAATTAAAGACCCATAAGCTCGAGAAAACTCACTCAGATAATATTAAAAATATACCCACAATTAATGAAGTTCCAAAATACCAGGCATGTCCAGCACCAGCACCAGCATTAACAAAACCAAAGAAGTCCTGCCCCCCCTGGCTGCGAAGGAATCTGGAGTCCCCACTGCCTGGGGACTTGTGAGCGACCATCGACGTCTTCAGCGGCGAAGAAATAGACAGCAGCGAGGGAGTGTCAGCGTGCCACCCCCGGCGACGCCCAGCTGACACCCAACAAATAGACAGCAGCGAGGGAGTGTCAGCGTGCCACCCCCGGCGACGCCCAGCTGACACCTGATGAGCATCATCAACAGCAGAATATAATAATAAATATATATAAATATAAAGTAAATATAAAATATATATAGATAAGAAAAATTGTAAGAAATATTGTAAAACGGAGCATATACTATTATGCCCTGTTAACCCAATATGGCCCGTGAAGCCATAGCTAGAATCAGGCAGGCAACAATGTAAAATACAATTTTTTTTTACTCTTGCGAACATTGAAAGATTTTATAAATAGATAATTCCAAACATAAATGTCTATAGAGACAAATGAAATAAGTAAAACTGAAAATAAAAGTATATACAAAGGAAATTTTCTATTCTATTCTCCAAAATATAAAATTAGTATACCCAAAATGGGTCTAATAGACACTAAAACTGTGGACT
The DNA here is from genome assembly GCF_000001215.4 of Drosophila melanogaster. Taxonomy (NCBI): domain Eukaryota; kingdom Metazoa; phylum Arthropoda; class Insecta; order Diptera; family Drosophilidae; genus Drosophila; species Drosophila melanogaster. The sequence goes on along the minus strand of NT_033778.4, from coordinate 23,535,650 downwards.
CTACAGCCAATGTAATAAATAAAGTAGAAGTCCAAAATGCAGACTTGTTCTGGATAACCATAATACTAATTGTAATTGCATTAATTATGGTATCCAATGCATTAATAAAAATATACAAACTGCATAACAAGTGTCTTAAGAAACGATACCGTAGCACTGCTAACGGTATAGATAATATTTAAGGAAGATCTTTAATAAAGTCAATTATGAATGAAAATATGAGAAAAATTATATGAAAAAAAAAAAAATAATAAATAAAAAAAAATATAAAACGTAATATTGAATTTATCTACATTAAAAAAAAAATATATACAAATGAATAAATTTGAAGTTATGAGTATACCACAGCATGGACTGGGAAAAGCTTGTTGATCAGATAAAAGATCAAAATGAAAATTTCAGAAAATCCTATAAGTGCTTAACGCAAAACAGATCAACACAAGCTGTAACAATCAATAGGAATGCCCAAGTCTTGGTAAATAGTTATAATGAAATCAGAGAGTTGATCCAACAAAATAGAAAGAATTTGGAACGCAAACAGTGTGCTAAGGCTTTGAACCTACTGGTGACATTAAGAGAAAAATTAATATTTATAAAAAATAAATTCAGTCTCCAGATAGAAATTCCAACCATAGTAAACACCCCACTAAGAATAAATTTGAATGAAGACAGCACTAACTCTGACGAGGAAGATAGGACTATAGTCAAGGAAGACATTAAAGAGGAAGATCTTCACGATCTAACTATACCAGCAAAATTAATGCTGAAGAACGACGATAAAACAAATAACGCAGCCGACTCCGAAAATAACTTAACCATGGCAGAAGAAGCAGCTGCCATTAGGTCTTACATTAGGGAAGTCGCCTGCACAGTGCCAGAATTTGATGGGCAAAAGATCCATTTACAAAGATTCATTAAGGCAATCAAATTGGTAGACCTAGCTAAGGGACCATTTGAAGACATTGCAGTTGAGGTCATTAAGTCAAAAATAGTTGGCACAATTTTGAACTCAGTTGACAATGAAACGACAATTCCAGCAATTATAAACAAATTGCAGAAAGTAGTTGTCGGTGAGACATCCAGTAATGTCAAAGCAAAGCTAGCAACAGTTCAGCAGAGAGGTAAAACTGCAACGCAATTTACCGCTGAAGTTGATAGCCTGAGAAAACTTTTAGAAGCTTCCTATATCGATGAGGGTATACCTCTAGAACATGCCACTGGTCTAAGCACCAAAGAGGCAATTGAAACCATGATACATCGTGCTGAGCACGAAAGTATCAAAACAGTACTGGAAGCAGGGACTTGCACCACTATGGATGCAGCGATAAGCGCATACATAAGAACGAGTACAAGAGTTACCGGTGACATCAATAAAGTGATGTACTTTAGAGGTAACAGACCCAATAGAGGATACGGAAATGCCAATAGAGGTAGTAACCGCGGTAGAGGCTTTAATAACAATAGTATTAGAGGCAACTACCATAACGGTTACCAAAATAACGGTTACCAAAATAACGGTTACCAAAATAACGGTTACCAGAATAACGGTTATCAAAACCGCTATAATGGAAATAATAACCGTTATAATGGCTATAACAGAGGCCGTTATAATGGAAACAGAGGCCGTAACAACAGTCAGAACAACTACAACAGAAACAATGCCAATGTACGAGTAATCCAAGAACAGGGAAACTCGCAACAGCCTTTAGGTACTCAGTAGAAGAAGATCGTAGAGTATACACCATCAATTATAATCTCAACATATTTTCTACATTCATTCATGCCAAAACAGGCGTAAAACTAGTTTTTCTACTTGATACAGGTGCAGATATCTCTATTCTCAAAGAGAACTCTGACAAATTTTCTAATATTCAAATAACCAATAAAATAAACATTCAAGGCATAGGCCAACAGAAAATTCAGTCTCGAGGACAGACTTTTATTGAGATACAGACAGGTAAATACGTTATCCCACACGATTTTCATTTAGTAGATAAAAACTTTCCAATACCGTGTGATGGAATAATCGGAATAGATTTCATAAAAAAATATAATTGCCAAATCGATTTAAACCAAGAAGAAGATTGGTTTATAATTAGACCAAACAATTTGAAATTTCCAATATATATTCCCATAGCATACAGCTCTGGTATTAACACAACGTTATTACCAGCAAGATCCCAAGTTGTCCGAAGATTAATAGTATCATCAAAAGATGATAACATTTTAATTCCAAACCAGGAAATTCAAACTGGTATTTATGTTGCAAATACAATCGCAACATCAAGTAATACATTTGTCCGAATTTTAAATACAACCGATTCCGACCAATTAGTCAATATGGACACTCTAAAATATGAGCCACTTTCGAACTACAATGTAGTTCAGGCAAATAGTGAACACAGAAATAAAACTGTCTTATCTCAATTAAAGAAAAATTTCCCCGAATTGTTTAAATCACAATTAGAAAATATATGCAGCGAATATATAGATATATTTGCATTAGAATCAGAACCTATAACAGTTAATAATTTGTATAAACAACAGTTGAGATTAAAAGATGATGAGCCAGTATACACGAAAAATTATAGAAGTCCTCATAGTCAAGTGGAAGAAATACAAGCCCAAGTTCAGAAATTAATAAAAGATAAAATAGTTGAACCATCAGTTTCACAGTACAATAGCCCTTTGCTATTAGTACCCAAAAAGTCAAGCCCGAATTCTGATAAAAAGAAATGGAGATTAGTAATAGACTATCGCCAAATTAATAAGAAACTTTTAGCTGACAAATTTCCACTACCGAGAATAGATGATATTTTGGACCAACTTGGTCGAGCAAAATATTTCTCCTGCCTTGATTTAATGTCAGGTTTTCATCAAATCGAACTGGATGAAGGCTCGAGAGATATAACATCTTTCTCAACCAGCAATGGCTCATATCGTTTCACGCGATTGCCATTTGGCTTAAAAATAGCGCCTAATTCATTCCAAAGAATGATGACTATAGCATTCTCCGGAATAGAACCGTCTCAAGCATTCCTTTATATGGATGACTTAATAGTCATAGGTTGTTCCGAAAAACATATGCTTAAAAACCTCACTGAAGTTTTTGGTAAATGCAGGGAATACAACCTAAAGTTACATCCTGAAAAATGTTCATTTTTCATGCATGAAGTCACATTTTTGGGACACAAATGCACAGACAAAGGAATTTTGCCGGATGACAAAAAATATGATGTCATTCAGAACTACCCAGTTCCACATGATGCGGACAGCGCTAGACGTTTTGTAGCATTTTGCAATTACTACAGACGTTTTATCAAAAATTTCGCCGACTATTCGCGGCACATAACAAGATTATGTAAAAAGAATGTTCCATTCGAGTGGACAGATGAATGTCAAAAAGCATTCATACATTTAAAATCTCAGCTAATTAACCCAACACTCTTGCAGTACCCAGACTTCAGCAAAGAATTTTGCATAACAACAGATGCAAGCAAGCAAGCGTGTGGCGCAGTTTTAACTCAAAACCATAATGGCCACCAACTCCCAGTTGCTTATGCATCCAGAGCTTTTACGAAAGGTGAAAGCAATAAGAGTACAACAGAACAAGAGTTAGCAGCAATTCATTGGGCAATAATACATTTCAGACCATACATTTACGGAAAACATTTCACTGTGAAAACAGACCATAGACCATTGACATATTTATTCTCGATGGTGAACCCCAGCTCTAAATTAACTAGAATAAGGCTTGAACTAGAGGAATATAATTTTACAGTAGAGTATCTAAAGGGCAAGGACAATCATGTAGCAGATGCGTTATCAAGAATAACCATCAAAGAGCTAAAAGATATAACTGGAAATATATTAAAAGTCACTACAAGATTTCAAAGTAGACAAAAATCCTGCGCAGGAAAAGAACAATTGGATTTGCAAAAGCAAACCAAAGAAATAGCTTCAGAGCCCAACGTATACGAAGTCATAACAAATGACGAGGTACGAAAAGTAGTGACATTGCAATTGAATGACTCGATATGTTTATTTAAACATGGAAAGAAAATTATTGCAAGATATGATGTTGGTGATCTTTATACTAATGGAATTCTTGATTTAGATCAATTTCTCCAAAGGCTTGAATTGCAGGCCGGTATATATGATATCAGCCAAATCAAAATGGCACCGTGGAAAAAAATCTTTGAACACGTTTCAATAGATAAATTTAAAAATATGGGCAATAAAATATTAAAGAATTTAAAAGTAGCGCTACTTAACCCGGTGACCCAAATAAATAATGAAAAAGAAAAAGAAGCTATATTGTCTACATTACATGATGATCCAATACAAGGAGGGCATACAGGCATTACAAAAACCTTGGCCAAGGTCAAAAGACATTATTACTGGAAAAATATGAGTAAATACATAAAAGAGTACGTAAGGAAATGTCAAAAATGCCAAAAAGCAAAAACAACAAAGCACACAAAGACTCCAATGACGATAACTGAAACACCAGAACATGCTTTCGATAGAGTTGTTGTGGACACAATTGGTCCACTACCCAAGTCAGAAAATGGTAACGAGTACGCAGTCACTCTCATATGTGATTTAACCAAGTACTTAGTTGCCATACCAATAGCAAATAAAAGCGCAAAAACAGTCGCAAAAGCTATATTTGAATCTTTTATTCTAAAGTACGGTCCAATGAAGACGTTCATAACGGACATGGGAACAGAGTATAAGAATTCAATAATTACTGACCTGTGTAAATATTTGAAAATAAAAAATATAACATCAACAGCTCATCACCACCAGACAGTTGGAGTAGTAGAAAGAAGTCATAGAACTTTAAACGAGTATATACGATCCTACATATCGACGGACAAAACCGATTGGGACGTATGGCTTCAATATTTCGTATACTGCTTCAACACGACCCAATCTATGGTACATAATTATTGTCCATATGAATTAGTTTTCGGTAGAACAAGTAATTTACCAAAACATTTTAATAAACTACATAGCATAGAACCAATATATAACATAGATGATTACGCTAAGGAGAGTAAATATAGGTTAGAGGTAGCATATGCTCGAGCAAGAAAACTTCTTGAAGCGCACAAAGAAAAAAATAAAGAAAATTATGACTTAAAAGTAAAAGACATAGAATTAGAAGTAGGAGATAAAGTTTTACTAAGAAATGAGGTAGGTCATAAATTAGACTTTAAATATACGGGGCCCTATAAGATAGAAAGCATAGGAGATAATAACAATATTACGCTACTTACTAATAAAAACAAAAAACAAATAGTTCATAAAGATAGATTAAAGAAATTTCATTCATGATTGAATTTAAACTTATATTTTCCTTAATCATTTATACAAATTTTCCATACACTACGTATATTTTTATCTTTGCATTATAAAATCAACTATTGTTGTTCAAACAAAAACACAAACAAAATAAAAATAAAAATAAAATAATTTGCATTTAATAATCAAAATAACTTCACTAGGTTACGTTATTTTTCAAAAGGAGGGAGATGTAGTATGTGCCTATGCAATATTAAGAACAATTAAATAAAATAGCATATTAACTTATGGCAGCACTTTGTTGCTATGTTTATGTTTATGTTTATGCACGCAGTTAGGCCAGGGCGGATGTAACATGATCACCCACTCGAAGGCAAAAAGTATAAGTGCATGGTCAGCATTCACACGCCGACCAAATACATATTACATACGTACATACATATCTCGCTCTCCCGATAAGCCTAGATATATAAGATATACATAAGAACGCCGCTCCGCTGCTGGCGTACCCGGCAGCGCAGCTACGCGGATTAGCCTAAGTCCAAATATATAAAAAACTGTAAAATCAGAGAGACTCGGTAGACGTTGAGCTGACAGAACCATTTCTGCCTACTCTAAAATCAAAAGAAGAAATTGAATAAATATATGTCAGCCCGACGGCTGCCTTCAACTTAAAACGGACTTGTGTTCTTAATTGGAGTTCATCATTACAAGGGACGCACCGAGCAGGCAGCCAAGTTCTTTACAGAGTGAGTGGGCTCCTTCCTTTCGAGATTCCTTCTCCATTCTACATCCTGATCATTTTAGCCTGGGCTACGAACTCCCGCTGAACTGCAATCCTGCGGACTTCTACCTGAAGACCCTGGCGGACAAGGAGGGCAAAGAGAACGCGGGGGCTGTGCTCCGGGCGAAGTACGAGCACGAGACGGATGGACTCTACAGCGGGAGCTGGCTGCTGGCGCGGAGCTACAGCGGGGATTACCTGAAGCACGTCCAGAACTTGTAACTCCTTAAAGTGATTAATTTGAGGAATAAAAACTGACTCTTCAAAACTTCTCTTATGTTTCAGCAAGAAAATAAGGTGGATATATCAGGTGTACCTCCTGATGGTGCGCTTCATGACCGAGGATGTGCGGAATATTAGGAGTGGGCTCATCGCCTTTGGCTTCTTCATGGTAAGTTCTCAAACGCTGTGCCAAATTTAGGTAGTATTGTAATCCCTAATTGCAGATCACCGCTGTAACACTATCCCTCATGTACTCCGGCATTGGAGGACTCACGCAACGGACGGTGCAGGACGTCGGTGGATCCATCTTCATGCTCAGCAACGAGGTGCGTGCATTTCTCTCCTCTCCACCTTCAGTCACTTATCTAGTTCTCCCAGATGATCTTCACGTTCAGCTATGGCGTGACGTATATATTTCCCGCCGCCCTTCCCATCATCAGGCGGGAGGTGGGCGAGGGCACCTACAGCCTGTCCGCCTACTACGTGGCCCTGGTGCTCTCCTTCGTGCCCGTGGCCTTCTTCAAGGGCTACGTCTTCCTGTCGGTGATATATGCCTCCATATACTACACGCGCGGCTTCCTTTTGTACCTCAGCATGGGCTTCCTGATGAGCCTGTCCGCGGTGGCGGCTGTTGGCTATGGGGTCTTCCTCTCCAGCCTCTTCGAGTCGGATAAGATGGCCTCCGAGTGCGCGGCGCCCTTCGATCTGATCTTCCTTATCTTTGGCGGCACCTACATGAATGTGGACACAGTGCCTGGACTAAAGTACCTCTCGTTGTTCTTCTACTCCAACGAGGCGCTGATGTACAAGTTCTGGATCGACATCGATAATATCGGTGAGCTTACCTCCAAGTAGATAATCAGGATGCATGTTATCCAATAATATTTTATCCAGACTGCCCCGTCAACGAGGATCATCCGTGCATCAAGACCGGAGTGGAGGTGCTGCAGCAGGGATCCTATCGCACCGCCGACTACACCTATTGGCTGGACTGCTTCAGTCTGGTGGTGGTGGCCGTCATCTTTCACATCGTGTCCTTTGGGCTGGTTAGGCGATACATTCACCGCAGTGGTTACTATTGATTGGGGCGCTTTTATTATACTAATTTCAGTTTACACTGTTACAGAACTTGCTTCAGCTTAATTTCAGTTGCATTGAGTACTCGTGCGGTAGTTAAGTAAAATTTGTAATTTTTAAGCACAAAATGTTCTTAATACATCTAAACTTCAGTGGAAAATATTGCATTCATCAAATTTGAGTCGCATAAAATAAATCCCATATAGATCATGTATGTATGCCGTTACTAAAAGAAATTTAACTTGCATTTGAACTACATTTGAGCTCAAGGAAAAGTCGGGAGTCTTGCGAGTCGAAGAAGAGGCGATCTATAAGATCTATATCAGATTATTTTACTTATACCTATTATTATACGATTGTCTGTCATTATATATAAATGGTTTGAAAGGGTTTAAAGAGACCTGACAGTTGAATTAATAAATTAAGCTAAAACAAACAAAAAATAATGGAAACAAAAACGAGTTAATCTTTTTGCTTACAAGGCTAAAGAGCTAAAACTCATTTACACGTCGGGCAGCTCCTTGCCTCTGCTCCTAGAATTTCAAGGGATCGGAGAGGATTTATGGGCATCATATTATGATAATGACGTTTCAACAATTATCCTATTGGCCCTACTCTTCTAGCAGTCAAAGGAAATCTGTCTCTTGGCCTTGCCTCCGGAGTGGTTGCTGTTGCCCACGGGTGGCATTTGGAACTTGCGCGCAGAGCTGTTACTTCCGCCGCCTCCGAAGTAGGGACTGATGTTCTGCTGGTCCTTGCCGGTAAAGTTCTTTTGCGCCGAACGGCGAGCCTCGCAGTCCATGTTCTCGCGCAGCGCGAGTCCGCCTAGGTTACTCTTCGACGAGCTGTTCTGGAGCGAGGCATTGGGCCGGATGGGTTGGCGTTCCTTGCAGAAGAGATCCTCCGAGATGCGATCCACTATACTCGATTGCGTTTCGGAGCAGGCATTTGTGGGCAGGCTCATTTGACTCAGACCGAAGGAATCGATGGAGTTCTCGCTGCCGAAGATGTTGTGCAGGGATCGCGCCGAACCTGCTGCTGATCCTACGACCGATGTTTGCGAGAGAAGCAGTTTACGCTGGGCAAACTCCTCCGGACCGATGTAGCCCGAGAGGCGGGTGCTCGACAACCGCTTGGCCTCGCATTCCTGACTGCGCGCCTGCAGGTAAACGTCGTCCGCATTCTTCCCCGCAATCACGCTAAAGGCAAACTTCTTGGCCAGCCTGCGGAAGGTGGAAGTTCCAATAGTGCCTATACGAGTATTATATCCACCCCTTACTCACCTTAGCAGTGTTTCGCTGTTGCTGGACGAATGTCCCAGGTAGAATTCCTGGAAGATGCGCTTCACAATGCGCGTAAGGTCTGCCGCATGCTGACGGAATTGCTCGTGCTTCGGCGTAATTTTCTTCTCCTGCAGTGCCTGCGACACAGCCCAAAGGAGTTTCTGTGGCAATAAACGAGATTAGTTATGACGGTTAAGTGAACGAATCTTAGGGATAAACCATACACAAAAGGCATAATTTGATGTATAGATAAATAGAGGCTCACCTTTCGCTGGTTATCAGTCATACTGCTATTCGGTGTGGCGCTCATCTCCGAGTGCGCTCTGTGCAGTTTACTCGCCAGTGGCGTACCGCTTGCAAAAGATGCCGGGTTAACCAGGTTGCTACTGCTGCCGCTCAGGCCAAGACTGAGCCGCGTCTGCCCAGGGGTAGCAGCCGCGTGCTGCGCCAACTTTAGCTGAACACCCGCAGTGGAGGAACCAGCTCCAATGCAGAAACTCTGGCTCTTGATCTTTAGAGCGCGAGGAGTCAACCCACTGGGTCCACTGCTCTCGGCCCGGAAGAGCTTGCTGCTCTGGCTAGCCAAATCAGCTGAATCCTCGTCGTCATCGCAGGCGTTTCTTTTCCGCTTCAGGATCGACTCCAGCTGGTTACTGCTGCCCTGGTGATCCGGCGAAAAGAGAGCGCGCTTCGACCGCTCTACGCGGTTCGCAATCTCCGGCTTGAAGAGCGGTTTGGGCGGCATTAGCTGCTGTTGCTGCAGGGTTTTGGCCGGACTTTGGAATAAGGCACGCTTAGAGGTTTCTCTCGAAGGTCCTGGCTTGATGAGATCAGTGCGGTAGAGGCGCTTTCGGGCGGATGAAGATGGCGTCTTGCGAGCTGGTGCAAATGCATCATTAACAAAAGTACATTGGCTTATCTTATCAAATCACTCACCTTTTTTCTTGCTGCCCGGCGTCTTTCGCTTGGGCGTGGCCTTGCGTTTATTTCGCACTTTTCTGTAAGCCAAAATCATGGAAATTAGTATGTGTTTGGAGTTTTTAATCACAAAAGCTACCCACTTCTTATCTAGCATTATTTGTGGTCCAATTGAGCTGTTAAGCTTCTGTGAGTTGGTGGCTAGATTCGCAGATGAAAATATGGCACGTCGTTTGGCCAAATGACTGAGGCGATTGCCAGGCGATTGGGTTAACATTCTGTAAGGAGTTGGGTTCAGTGAGTTAAACGTTCACACGGCTGACTAATTTATTACTCACTTCATACGCATGTTTCTCTTCTTGGCGCTCGATGGCGATCTCACATAGGACGTCGCGGTTTCCACGCCCACATAGCGGTCCACCACGGACATGCTGAGGTATTCATTTTGTTCGGCAGCCTTGTTAAGATTGTAGCTGTGAATGGAAGCGGGTAATGAAAACACTGCAAGCACAAACGAATCCTTTAAAGAGCATACCTCAGTCCATGATGTCTTACTCCCAGCACATCCCGCCAGCCCATGTTTTGAGCCTCCGAGAGACTGTGAGATGGTCGAAACAGTGAGGTTGTTTCGCTAATGCCACTGTCCTCGATTCTGGGTGTAGATGGTGGGCTATCCTTGGAGAGAAAGTTTAGCACGTTTGATTTCATGCTAAGCACCATTTTGATGACGTCCACATCGGGTGCAGTCACCGAGGGCGGCGGACGAACTCCCTGTAGGCAGCGACGAATCCGCCGATACAGCTCCCGTTCTCTCCTGCAGTTCTCCAAGAAGTGCGACCGGGGGTCGTTGGCGTTCAGCTGGGTGCTCGAAAGGTCCATCGTCTGCTCATCCACAAAACTGGACTCCGTGGGAGCATTCAGCGAGGAGCGAGCTCGTGCGTCGCTGGTGCACTGCGACTCTTCCAACACTTCGGGCAGATCCTCCAGCCTGGTGGGCGGCTCTTTTTCCGGTTGCTCGTCGTTGTCAGCTTCATCGTCGCTGTCGGCAAAGAGATCAGGTGAGCGTTCGTTGTTGAACTTCTGCTGCGAGGTGTTGAGCGAGGTTTCTAGCACGTTTGACAGACGTGGATTCGTAGCATTGGAGGGCCCAGGCTTGTCCTGAATTTCGGGCTTTGCGGTCAGGCTCTTGATTTTGCCATCGAAGGAGAGGCTGCCCGTTGTCGTGGTGGCTGTCGTGGCCACTGACACGGCCATGTCCACGGCATTGCAGCTGTTCTCCTCGATGAGGGTGTCGTAGAACCGGGGAAAGACAATCTTGCCCGGCGAGGGACGTCGGACGGCAGGGGGCTCCACCTCCGGCAGCTTAAGGTTCTGCAGCTGGGAGCCATACAGACGCTTGTTCACCTGGCCATATGGGCTGTCTCCGAAGCCCAGGAACTGCGATTCCTGGCTGCCCGTCTTCGGATTGGGTGGCGTTGGGGTTTCCTTGATGGGCTGGCTGCTCAGTGCTTTCGGTTTCATCAGATACGGTAAGTTCATGTGATCCTCGTCAGATATGTGGCTCTCATTGTTTTCACTGAGCGAAGACTATAAAACACAAAGTTTCAGCAAGCTCGCAACCGCAAGGACACCAATTAGTCTTACCCCGCTTCCTGTAGAAGGCTCCGATTCGTAGCTGTTGTTTATCTTGTTTCCAATAGTGGCCATTCTTCGAATAAAAATAGATTTCTCGTTGTAGTTATAGCTTCTTCTATAGCCCGAAGTTATTTTAGGCACGCGGCATTTTGTACAGGCTGCTCCAGTTTGTGGAGCCTGACGAATGGCTAGATTGACGGGGCAGAGAAAAGTGAAAGTAAGCACGGGGAGTCACTGACGATTTTCTTATCTTAGCCGCATTAATCTTCTTGGCAGTGCATTTACCTTTTGGAAATGTGGCACTTTTCCCAGGTCGGGGAAAACTAAGTTACCCAAGCGAAAAACGCGCGTAGAAGTCTGACTTTTGCGGACATTTAACGCGCTCGAGTCGCACGCTGCACGCCTATCGCTAGTATCCAGTTGTGCCCGCGAGCTTGTAGCTCCTAATGCATGTTGTCTAGCTCCTTAAAATACCTTTAATTTGTTAATTTATCTATAAAACACTGTTGTTAAAATCGCCTGTATGAACATCTGCCTGCTTTTGGCGGTGGTACTAACGCGTCTGGGAAATGCAATTAGTGATGGGCGATAGTTTTGCTATCGGGTGGCATCTTCCAAGCGGTAATCGGGGTCGTGATTTTTCTAGTAGTCATATTCCTGATTGGAATCCTTGCTAACCAATCAAACTAACACATAAATATATTTTTTACGAATATATTTACTTGTGAAACAAAGTTATTTCCTTGCGAAATTCTACTCTGCAAGACCAGCTATCGCTGCCAGCAGCAACTATCGCACCTCGTGTCAGCCCTGGTAAACAGCTGTTCGCGCATAACATAACACAATAACAACAAGCCTTCAAATTTATTAAATCTTTTATCTTTACTGCTGACTGCGCGCTTTTAATCGCAGCGCCCGCTTTGAAAACCCCCACCGACTCCGATAAATTCAGTTGTGCCCAAGAAATCAGACGCAGCAGGCCGCCAAAGGGCCAATTACGCGCTTCCCAACCACTGGCTCTGCAAGCAACAACAACAACAGCAGCAACAACCACTGAGCCAACAACACATCATCTCATCCATTTTACAAAAAAAAAAAACGTCACTAAAGTCCACGGAAAGCGATGCGATTGAGCCGCTAATCTCGGCGAGATGCGCGGAATCGAGGGCAAAGTGCTTGTTCTGGGCTCGCGAGGTAAGCACACACGTTTCCACCCGTTTCCGATTTCAATGGCCATTCGGCGGACTCCATTCAGAAGTCTCAATGATCCGCATAATGACAGTAATTCCATCAATTGCCCAGTGATAAGATTAACAACCGGGGTGAGCCGATAAGCCGTAGCCTTGAACTCCACTGGCCCCAATTGGGAATCTGCAGGCTGCATGCTGCAATCTGGATTTAGGTAGATGCAGAAGAGAGTCTGGCAAAGACAGCGTGTCTGGTTGGGATTAGGCTGAACTAGCCGATGAATTTAACCACACACGATGTCATCACATCAAGATGACGTTGCCCTTGGGATTTGGATTTACGATAAGAAATCTGTGTTAATGGGCCAAATTTGATGGCTTCCGTAGTGCACAACTCCGAAACTTAAAATTGTTCATTTCTACATTTGTACTCCAAAAACATATCAAGGGGGAAGCCTCCACCGTCTACCCTCTTCTACACAACAAAGTGGACATTTTTTGCAGCGTAATCGGCTGACGAATTCGCAATGAGTATATGTATTTAAGTTTGGCCCAAGGTCAACTAAGGGGGCTTATATGCACAGCGGGTGCAGTATTTGCTCTGCTTTTTCGCCAAACAAAGGGACGCATTGATAAAAAAAAGGCGGTACTTTCCTCGGAATATACGTTCTTCCCATAATCGCCGGATGATTCAGTGCATGCACATACTGCAGCTCCACGCGGAGATTCCCCGTCTGATCAAACACAGAGGGGCTTCTCTGAGCCACAAAAAAGTGGGCGCCGAACAAAGAATCTCGTGGTCGGTAGGCGATTCCTTATCGCTGTTTACCACCTTTTGCGGGCTAGTGCGTCTCCAGTTTTTGTTTTGTTTATTCGGCTCAATTTGCGTGATTAATCAGCGGTCAATTAATGCGTGCGCCATTCCACGTTCACTGATAAGCTGCACGGCATTATGCTTGAAGCGAAATAGGGCTCACGGGTACACAGAAAGACAATGCTGTATCTCTCGATTAATTGCATAATTTGTGTTCTTGTCTTGCAGGTGTGGGCAAAACACGTTTGGTCATCCGCTACATAAAGAACACGCTGCACCGCAAGGAAAGCGAGGTACCCACGATAGCCGTGTCCTTCTTCACGTGCAACATCATCCTGGACGAGGTCAAAATTAAATTGCAAGTGCGTATACAGCAGCCAGAATATGTATCAGTGCGACCAACTCTTTTGGGGCGAACGCAAATGGAATTGCCTCGTAAAAAAGCCGAAGCCAAAGGCAAAGCCAAAGGAATTTGCCACTGCCCCACGCGCCCACTAATCCTATTTGCCGGCTGGGCTGCCGGAACGCTAATCTGGGTTTATTCTGCCACTGGCTGCGCCGCGGGTACTTCTCGTCCGCCGTCTCCGCCGCCCACTGTTTTGGTCACTTTATTTGTCCTTTTTTGTTTGCAATTTGTGCGTCCGCTGCACTTTGTGTTATTCTCTTTTTTGTTAGCTCGTTCCTTTTTTTTTATAGTTTATTGATAAGCTAAACGGGAGCGGCAGTAGTAGCAGGAGCAGCAGCAGCACCAGCTTCGCCCATTGCCAAAGGGTTACCACCCACTTGGCCCTGGCTGCCGTATTTACTCTTCGGTGATCCCGATTTTATGCGCAGCCATATAACAATGGCCACTACAATGGCCATACGTTTACTCTCAACGCCAAACTGTTTTTTCTCTAACATGGATGCACAGGCAGCTAGGTGGATAGGCTTTAAACTGAGAAAGTTTGAAACTTTTTAGTAGAATAGAATTCAAGCTCTTTAATCCAATCACATAGCGTTTCAGCAAAGCAATACTTTTTCTTGGACGAAGTGCTTGCTCAGAATGTTGAAAGAAACAGGTCAGATTTGTTTTTCCCCCGGTTGACCCCAGTTGACCAGCAGAAGCAGTCGCCGGCGCACAATAAGTATGAATACATAATAGGATATAGTTTTCGTATTCCGCTTGTTAGATTCGCTTGCGGGGCTCTTTGTTTCTTTGGTAAGCTTTTGTGTGCTTCGATTTAGTTTCGCCAATGAACATGTCGTTGCCCCAAAATGCTTATGATTCGCATAAAGAGGAGCCCCTTGAAAAGACCCAAAGCAGGGATTTCACATCCAATATGATTGTTATTGCTGTGGGAAAACGCGACAATAAAACGGCAATTGCAGAATAAGCGGGCAATGACTCAATTAAATTCAAGTGGCGTACGAACTCTAACCAGTGCTTACTCACTCTCTCTCTCTCCTCGTAGATCTGGGATACAGCTGGCCAGGAGCGGTATCGGGCGGTGGCGCCCATGTACTACAGGAATGCCAACGCCGCCATTCTGGTGTTCGATCTAACGCAGTACAAGACATTCACGGAGATCAAGTCGTGGATTCAGGAGCTGCACCGCAATGTCCAGGACCCGATGATACTGACGCTGGTGGGTAACAAGATGGACATGCAGGCGCAGCGAGCGGTCTCCCGGGAGGAGGCCTTCGTGTTCGCCACCTCCATTGGGGCCACCTACTTCGAAACCTCCACCGAAACGGATCAGGGACTGGAGCAAGTGTTCATATCCACTGCCCAGGGACTGGTTCGCCTGGCAGACGAGGGCAAGAGTCCGTCGCTGCGCTCCTTCCAGTCGACTGATTCGCTGGCCTACACCAACACCAACACTGCCTTCAGTCACACGGTGGCCGCCCTGGCCAGGAGCTCCGGAAATGCAGCGTTCCGTCTGCCCTACGTGGACATTGGCTTGGCGGTGGAGGGCGAGGACGTGAAGACCAATGGCGTGGGGCGGCTGGAAACGGCGCCGTGGAGCATCGAGCACATCGCCCTCGGCGAGGTGGAGAGGCCCAGCTGGTGTTGCTACTAAGATCTATCAGATCCCCAGGATCCACATCTGTGAAAGAACCAATGTGATTTTAACAGAACCAGACTGCAGTTCGAATAT
Organism: Drosophila melanogaster; assembly: GCF_000001215.4. Lineage (NCBI taxonomy): Eukaryota > Metazoa > Arthropoda > Insecta > Diptera > Drosophilidae > Drosophila > Drosophila melanogaster. The sequence goes on along the minus strand of NT_033778.4, from coordinate 23,520,279 downwards.
GGGCTCAAGGGCCAGCCAGCATCGTTTAAGCAATCAAGCAACCCAACTCCGAAAACGCAAAGACCAAAAGCAGCCGCCGCAAACGCAAGATGCAAACTTGGCTTGAAGCTATGTATTAGATCACTGATTAGGCTAGATCCAGGATCCCCTCGATCCACTGACAAGGCGCTGCGACAACCGCTTCATCATAATCTTAGTTCTTAATGACAGCTGTGTACAGCAATTGCCGCGTGCATATTATGACTTTATACACTCGTTTCGCTCTAAGCCCATCTGACTTACCAATCATAAGATTAACCCACAACACACAGGGAGCAGCACTCACGAAACACTCACAAAACACTCACGAAACACTCACCCACAAGACATTAACACAAACACCAATTCATGTACAAAGCATTTTATACTGCATGCCTATAATAAATGTAAATGTAATAATGTATTTCGGCTGCTTTGTCATTTCGGGGGCGAAATCAACGCCCCCCCAGTGGCGAATCAACGGGCCAACGGCAGTGCAAGTGCATTAACTTGGCCATTAACGCGGCATCTTAACGTGTAATTGGAATTTAATGCCCCCATAACAATGCCAAGGGTTACAATTGTATTGGCTCCACCGGCTCCTAATGCCTTCGCATTAAGTTTGCCCCCCAGAAGCGTGACCTGCTATTTTTATCAACCCTTGTGCGCCACTTGGGGGCTCTTGGATGAACGTGCGTTTTGGATTTTGGGGAGCTACTAGTATTCCCGCCAAATTCGTTAGTAATTTCTAACTTCATGGAGAGCTGTTTCAGGAGGAGTTTAATTATGAAATGATTTGTTTGGACTCTCGACCTGGGAATGCACAAACAAAAATGTAATCTAATATATTAAGAGATTTAGCAAGGAGTGGCTTTTCTAAAATAAAATACCAGTATGCGAACATTCGAATCGTATGACAGACTAATTGATATAAAATCAATACACGCCACCCACGCTGCCCAAGCAAAAAACTGAAACCATAATCCAAAACTCACTCACTCCGGAAGCGGGAGCAATTGATGGCCCATCGGAAGGCCAAATCGAATGGGTAAATGTGGTCGTCAGATGGCTGGCAAGTTCATAAAGCAGCGGAAGCAACCTTAACGATTAGCTAATATACATAACTTATGGTCAGTTGAGTCCTTATGTATAAATAATATGTGCAATTTAGCGTGAGATGCCAGCGACAAAAGACGCCGAAACTCATTCAAGTGTCATCAGCCGGATGGTTCAGTTTGCGGCTCTCCTATATAGCCATACCCATAGTAGAAGTCGTAGTCGTGGGCAGCTGGACTTCCTGGAACGTTGGAACACTGGGACGTGGGCTGTGGCGCATGTCAGCCCATTGATTTGCCATTAGGGAGTGGCAAATGAGTTGACGCTGGCTCCTATCTGTATCTGTGTGGGTGCACTCAGCCGGAAGCGATGTGTGTGTTTCAGTGTGTGTGTGTGCAGATAAATCCGTGACTTACATCCACACACTCACACAACATACGCACCTCAAAATCTGGGCTGCTGCTAATGGTGTTTAGACGGCTTAATGATGTGGAAATGCATCAATGTAATCAAGGTGAGACAAGAGCAGCAGCTTTGTACTCAAATATACATATCTACGAATCTTGAAGACATCCTGCGGGCATGGGCCACACAATCCTGGTCTGTGTGCAGCTGGGTTAACCGAGCAGCCTGTTGTCCGAGCAAATTGCTTACTTCAGCCTGTCAAGGCGCCTAATAGCTTCATGTGCAACACTAGGCATTAGCATTCCCTGACTTTGATTGCTGCTCCTCTTCAACTTTCACTCGATTGATCAAAATTATATCACTGACTTCTTTGAGCATCAATGGACTTTCTTCATTATCAATTGAAAAATTAAGTTAGATAAGAGGTTAAAGGAACACTTCTCCTTGTAGCACATATGTTTTTGTACTTTGTTTAGTAAAGCAAACACTCTACAATTAACCTAATCCATAATCGCACCATTTAATATGCCGATAGCCGATAACCATCGATTTAATAACCATTTATGAACCGCAGACTTACTAATAGCTAACAATTTGATCCCGCCTCATATATGCAGATTTATATTTGCTTTTAATTCCGCCTATGGACATGCAACTAGGCATCGATGGCCGATTTGGCAGGGGGCAGAAGAGCGGTGGGGCCATATTTTTATATGGAGCATGCATATAAATCGAATTACACGTCCTGCTGGCATATTTACGAGCCCCCCATGCATATATAGATTTGCGTATATTTTGTCGACGAGCGTTAGAATGTCAAATCTACCAAAGTTCTCAATGCCACATAAATTGCTGCCACACACACACACACACACACGCAAATCAAGTATGCAAACGAAGAACGTTTGTGCGACTGTGTGAGGTGTGCCCTCGTACACCCCTTTGTTCCTTCGTCCTGCCAACTGCACCCCACAGCCTCTTCATCCACAGCATACTTCATTCTCCATACCATATATCCCCCATCCAGCATATCCGTTGCCATCGAATTTTGAATATTTATCAAGCGCCTCGCTCGGGGCTCAGTACGTTCACGCTTTTCTGATGCATACTTTATGGCGCCGTGCTTTTGTGCATGTGTGTATGTGGCCGAGTATCTGTGTGAGTGGCAACTAGTTGGCATTGTTAGGGATCCAACTGAACTTCCACTGACCTGCAGCGGCATTTGTGCACTCATCCTGGTACATAGACAGAACAAGCAAATTAAATTCGAGTGGCTTTAAGTTCTAATTAATCGCCATTTAAGTGACATTTAAACGAATTTCTAAAGGCAGAATTCCTATAATTATATCATATCATATTATCTTGGGTTATGATGGCAATTCACCACTTATTCCAGCTCAAAATGCTTGTAGCTACAATAGATACAATACTAATACATTATATTTTAAGTTGCTTTTGCTTTGCTTTCATGTTTAAAATGTTTATGTTATATCCAAGAGTATGTAGACGCATTCAGTTTATTCACTCGCTCAACTCAAGCGGCGTCATAACAAATTGATTTTCCCACAACATTATTCGCATTATCGCATATTTTGCTAGCAAATGCGGATCAAGATAGCTCGAAATCCAATTTTTAGCGCTCGAAATCAAAGAGGTTTTCCGGGGAAAATGTGTTTGTTTTCCACCCGCGCGGCGGTAAGTGCGGCAAATTAAATTCCGTTTCGATTTGGCATTATGTTTTAAGTACATGCCGAAGAAGAAGAAGAAGGGGTGTTTGCCAAATTGACAATTAATCCAGTTAGCATACAATCGGCATTTCAATCGCACGACTGCAGGACTACAGGACTGCAGGCAGCCTTAAAGGCAACAGACAAGGCGAATTTGCTCCTGGAGATTCCTTAAATGCCAAGATGTCGGGCTGCCTGCAAAGTTGGTCGCCAGCCAGCCAGATGATGAAAGCAATGCAGCGACATGGAAAATACCACAGCGGCGAATGCACAGACACGCAGGATGTGGATGCCAGGACGAGGCCGAAGGATGGGACAGGCGGGTAGGGTATCCGGGGATACGGGGCCTCCGGGCTTCTGTGCTCAAGATGACGACGCTGCGGGCAAGTCGCTTGAGTGGAGTGTCCTCGTCCACGTCCCGAGCTCAAATCCCGAGTGCATAGACAGATGCTGCAGCTCAAGCTCAGGCACACTGAGCGAAAATCTTAGGTTTCTGTAGCTGTAATAAAAGTGTAATTTATAAGATTGGTCATATATTCTCGACTATAGCTAGCAATCGGGGGGAGTCGATTTTTATTTTAGGCATATCCATTGATTTATTTTCAGTGCAGTCTGCGCAAAAAGGCAATCTCAGCCGGGGGAAAAGAAGGGCAACCCGGCAAGGAGTGGGCTGTGGCTCAGACCAGGACACGACATGGCAATCCAAATGCAATTTAGTGTCATTTTAATTGAGCTGCCCAGCCAATGCCTTGGGTCTCTAAACGTATTACCCCGAAAAAACGCAGCTCAAACGCAAAGTTCCCACAGAGTTATTTATGGTGGGGCATAAAAAAGCATATGAATGTCACCTAATTCAATAAGTGCCACAAGAGTGCAATTGTTGGGTCATAAATTGCCCTGAAATTCGAAATCCAAATCGAAGAAGCGTATTTCGCTGCAGGATTTCAAGGATTTTCTTGAGAACAATGTGAAACAATTTGGGAAATGGAGTTCCTGTTTTGTGTTAGCACAAATTGAGTTGGGTTGCCTGGTCGCGGGTTAGACACGAATCTATTTATAATAATTTGCCTACAAATTACTTTTCGCCCACACAGATGGTGTTGTTGCCAACTCATGTTGCCAATTTGGAGTTTCAGGTAGCGAAAATGAAGGCTGAGCAAATATGGCAGCCATTAACGAGATAAGCCCACGCCACGCACACAGATGTTTGCTCCCCCGGAACGAAGGATCCCCCTTTTGGGCGGGCTTAAGGACACAATTTGTCTAGACAAACTCCAGCTCGGCTTGGTTGTTCCATATTCTCGCCTTGCTACCCTGAAATCTGCGAGATGGCAGCTTTATATGCAGGCAAGAAAGGAAGAAAAGCGTAATAGATGGCAATAAAATAGAGCTGGAAGCAAAAGTGTTACTCAAGGGTTTAGGGATGCAAATTTTATATGTACTTGAATCATAATCACATTCCACATGCCCATTCCATTCAATACAATCCTTGTCTGCTGATCATCGCCGTTTGTGGTTATCCTATATCCTCATATCCTTTTGGCAGGGTATCGAGTGAATGTCGAACATAATTGAGATAACTTCGGCATCCTTTGTCTGCATGCCCCATATCATTTCCCTGCCACTCGATGTGCTGTCATACGAATTGTGAGACGTCACTGTCACACGAGAGTAAGCCATTTTCCTGCTGTTGTGCGATGCCAACAGTTTGGATTGTGTTTGCGCCGTTGTGCCATCGTGCCTTCTATTCGCCCATCTGGATGTCCTCCGCCATCGGGGTCCTGGATCGCCCCGCAGAGCCATTTGCCATTTTTAATTGTTTACCTGCAAAACAATAGGCGGACAAAGATTTTGTTTTACCCCGATTACGATTCCGATTCGATGCGAATCGAGAGTGCTCTGCGACAAAACAAAAACACGAGTAAAAAATCGAGGACGAAAATAAAAATGGGATTGCCCGCAACAGGTTCGCAACGAATTAAAACGATGGGCTTTAAGTTTTGAGCGCCCAGGGACATATTCGCCGGCGTCCTGAGCCCCTTGAAATTTTCGAGTTCGCCGATTTTTCGTCGCGTGCATGCATGAATCTGCATTTAATTCTGGGCCAGCACGGCATTTCAACTCGCTTTCATACCCTGGCCCCTGGGGAGCCATGTGTGCGGGGATATAATTTCGGGTTATGGCGAATCGGTGCACATGGAGGAGCTATTAACAAACCCACAAACACCCCGATCCAGCCCCAAAACGAATGCTGGTACCTTGGCCGACGTCTTTGTCTTCGGATTTAATGGTAATGCTGTGTGCTCGAAGGACCAAGGACTTCATCTGCTGGTCAGTGGGTGGTGCTGACGTTTGACATTGACTGGCTGATAATATAAATATCATTGTAGCTTGCACATAATTAAGCCGGACAGTCGACAAAGCCCTTCAACGAACGCAAGTTTACAGTGGGTTAAGTAAATGGAAGATACAACAAAATATTATGTTTAAATATTAAATGGGTTTTATAAACATTATTAAATGAAAATTTAATTGAATTAATAATGTATCTTATCATTAAAGCTTGCATATAGAATTGAAATCACGGCCAACGTTGCGTATGAGCAATATAATTCTCTTTTAGAATGGCTTTCTATGGTTTTTTGTGGTAGTTTCCACTGTTTAGCTGTGCCACAATTCGAGTGCCACCCACTGTCTAATATTTGATTGTGTTTTTAGTCCTGCTGCCAGTGGCTTTAAGTGTGTTTGTGTGCGTGGCAGGCAGGGGATGAGTGTGTGTGTGTGTGTGTGTGCGCTGGGCCCTGGGAAATGGGAAATAATGCGCCTAGTGCCAGCTCCAGTTGGCAGTTTGTTGGCTTTCAGCTTTGGTCGCTAATTAAGCCTGTTTATCGAAGTAAGTTAGCTGTTCAACTTTCGCTCCACAGCCCCCCCCCCCCGTTCCACATCCTTCGCCAAGATGATCGGCTCAGTTTAGTTTAGTTTTATCAGCTAACTAAATTAGCTGTCTGCCTGTCGGCATATGTATGCATTGTATATGTATATGAATGGCTGTGTATATGGAGTATGGATGAAGTGTCGCCACAACTGAATTGGGGAGCGTTTCTAAGTGCTGTAATAAAGCGATTCACGCAAATGCCTTCGAGTTCGGCGCTTTAATTGAGTAAATTATTGGGGGAAATGAAAATGGTTGGCCAGATGCGAGCAACTTTGTGGCCATGTCTTGCTGACGTGCGGTTATCGTGTGTCACTCGCCTGCGGAAACGGGCTAAAAAGTGGCTCTGCGGTTTGCTTTGGTTATGACAATTTATTGGCCGCCAGCATTAATTAAACGTTAGTCAAGGTCAGGAAACCGCAATTAAATAACGAGCGGATAGTTGAGGAAAAGCGCTCACATGCAAAGTGAAATGTGTGTGTAGCATGCCATGCCATTTTCCGGGCCAAAAGGGGTCGTTTGTAAGCCATCTGAGCTGAACTTCACCTTTGGCCAAAAGTTTGCACACTGCATGCAGTTTATTTGCTTCATTTGAGCTGCTGACTGCCGAATTGAATTGAATTTTGTACCGGCTGCGCCAACTATTTTATCCACTGAAATAAATCGCCGATTAAGCTTAAGTGGAAGCAAGTTTAACTACAGGAAAATTGGAACTATTTTCTGTTGTAAAACTCGCTGCAATTTGTATTTTTCCCATGTCTCCGAATTCGCAATTGAGTTCGAGCATTGCAAAAAAATTGCAAAAAAAGGCGTAAACATGAAAACAAAGCAAAAAAAAAAGAAAATGTTGAATGGAACTATTTCCGGTCCATTGGTTGGCAAATATTTGCTACATTTGTTTGTCATGAAAGCGGAAGAGATATCTTCGGAGCCCAGAAACTCATGACAATTGCGGCAAGATAAATGTGCCCAGCGAGGCGCATGATTATTAATATTATTACGCAGAATTTTTCCATTTTTTCCTGAATTCGCCAGATTTCATTCAATCCATTGAGTGCCGAAAAGTGCTGGAAACTTTCGTCCGAGCTCGAATGGAATTTGAATCTCCTGCGAGTAGCTCTGCAAACAGAGGGCCATGAATCAAGCAAGTTGAGGAGCGAAGCCCCTGGCCAAACAATCACTGCCCCCCCTCTGGACAGCTGGGTCCTTTTGCTCCTGATGCCCCACCAAACTTGTTTTGCACTCTGGGGTCTGAGCACTTGGTCCTGTGGATAAACGTTGGACTCACTTTGACGAGTCCCCTCGTCCTGTTTTCTCCCATCCTGCCAGAACTACGGAACTAATGAGTGGGTTTGACCATACATACTACATTCACTCCCCCAAAGTCATAATCACATGCACACAGACGAGGAGCATCAGGTGCATAAGTCATAAGGCTTTTTGGTGGGCAGCATGGGAGCAACTCTAATTTGCAATTAATGAAGCGCAGAGCCCAGAGATTATAAGCGAATTTCGGAAATTATAAGCTCTAATGGCAAACAATTAGATGTTGTGCACTAAGAGAACATCAGATAAATAGCACAATTCATATCCTATATATCCTGCTGGTTTATTCACGAAGGAATGAACAACCCACTTTTGTGAATCATTGTTTTCAAGTGTGAAAAGATGTTTAGAACACGATCCGCTCTTATCTTGGCGCTAATGTTGAATAGTGTTTACCATTTTCGCACATATGACACGGCTTGTTTTTGGCCAACTGATAAGCGGAAAGTGGCTCGGACGAATTCCGCTAATTGGCAGGCGATAAGCGATGTGTCCGAGAAAAGGGGAAATGCATGTAATTGACTCTGCCGCCGATGGGAGGGCCATAAAAGCAGGTGATGAACGGCGGGTTCCGGCCACAGTTAACTTGAATCTCGGCCAGCTAAAAAGGAGACGATGGACGCGAAGACGTTGATACTGTTGACCGTGGCCGTGGCCATATTCGCCTGCCACACGATCGCACAGCCACATTACATTGAGGTGTCCGAGGAATCAGAGGAATGGTGTCCACCAGAAAATAACAATACCGATAATAACAATCCGAATAGAACCGATCACGACTCCGCCCTGTGCGCCAACTTCCAGCACATTCGCGCTATGATCAATCAGGAGGCCCTGCTCAATCTGATCGAGGTGCACTACAATTGTGATCTGAAGTTCCGCCGCGCCATGCGGTACTACAACACAGCCGGATTCGAGAGGACCACCCAGCAGCTCACGGATACGGATGCCTACAAGACCGTTCTCAAGGAACTGCAGTCGGAGAGCGTGGATACCGCCGACATTGAGACCGTGGCGGATATCTTCCATTGCATCATACTGCCCGTCCGCCAGCCCGATCGCAACTGCGACTGCAAGGCCGTGAAGCACCACACCTTCGTCGGCGATCTGCTCTCCATCATGCCGAAGCAGGAGGTGCACAACTATGTGGCACAGTCCCAGGCGAATCACACCAACTTCGGCAACTTCACCAAGGCGGTGGTCTCCAAGCAATTCCAGGCCACGCTCAAGGCCAACATTGTGAGTAGACCCACTCGAGTTGAGTACACAAGAGTGTGGCAGTGTATTAACTCCTTTACTTCTCATTCTCACTTCCTCAATTATCCTGCAGAACAAGCGCGACGTGGTGAAGCCACTGCGCACCCTGCGCAAGAACGGCTGGGACATCCCAGAGCTGCTACGCGCCATGCTGACCATCTTCCAGTGGTGAGTGGAGTACTCGTAGCCGGAGTGGAGTATTCAATGTGTCTCCATTGTATGTATGTAAGCCCAATAAAGCAACAAGTGAAAGGAAACTGTTCCGCAGAAGCGAACTCACGGTTGACACCTGTCCTGTTTGTTGGGTGCGGAATGTTGTGTGGCAGTGGGTGGTGCAATTACCACCCGCCGTGCCCGGTAGGACATCAACAAGTTTTCAGTACGGCCTCGTCGCCTTCAGCGGGCTCCACTTGTAATTGGCATCCATGGGTGGTAACTGCAGCGGAAGTGTCGAGGAAGGAAGGATTCGTGTTGGAGATAATCGATCCACGACATTTTACGTGGTTCTTTTCATTTCAAACCATTCCGCCTGCAGCCATTTCCATTTCCATTACCCGGAAAACCTGAAGTTGGCAGCGTATATTGAGGCTGTTATCTACAACTTTCTTGAAGTAACTTTGCATTATTACTTAGGCAGCTCTGGAATATTTGAAATTTGTTCTTTGAGTCGCGGAATTCAAAAGTGCGCCATAGTATATTTTAAATTGTTTGATTTTACATTCAGCCACGGAATTTCTTTGGCACACAACTTACACCTTAAAGCCAATTGTATTACTAGTAGAGGCCTCCCATGGATTGCGAGTGCTTTCCCATTAGGGACAACCCTCCTGCGCCACTTGGCTGTCCCAGCTGGGTATTTGATTTGCCATCAGTCTTCCGTGTTTAAGGCGAACGTATTTCAGGCATCGACGGGAGTGGCTTATCGGATGGTTATCGGGATTTGTGGCCCGCTCGGCGGCACTTGGCAAACGAATTAAGACTCGTTACACTTTCATGGCTCGCGCTCAATTTGCGAGCTGCCAGCTGGCGGGGAGTCGCCCAGCTCCTTGGTCCTTCCGCAAGGACTCTACCTATGCAGGCGTGCAATTTGGGCGGCACAAATGCCTGCTCATGGCAATTGATTTATGCCTGCGACGTGACTTCATACGGGCTTGGGTTTGGGGCTACTCGAACAGCACCTGTTGTCGTCCTGGCTTTTATTAAATTAACAAAGTAACAACCTCACTGTCGGGCGTTTGTGTGTGGGCGTGCCTATCCTGTGCAGGCCAAATCCGATGCCATTATGCATTATAACTGTATAAACAAATCGTGAGCGTGCCACGCCCAACGCCCCCGCCCGAAGTACGTGCCCCGCACAGGAGCAAAAAAAAACCACTCCACTCCTCGAATCTGGCAGCTTCAACGTGAAACGTGGACCCTCGCGCGGCTTGTGTGTCAATCAAGTTAAATGTTAATGAATTACTCGGCATTGGAACAAGGATATGCTGACAGGACCAAGCGGAGTGGGACCGCCACTTGTTTTTCTTTCTACACACTCCCGATTTCCCATTCCTCCCACTGCGGTCGGGCTGCCTAGTGTCGAGGTCCTTGGATTGTGGTGTGTGGGGATTTTGGGTGGCTAAAAGGCCAATATGATGCCAGAGAAAGTTGATCCTTGACTGGGCTGTTTTGCTCCACTAGAAACTAGTTTAATAAAACAAATATTAAAGAAAGTATGCAACTGATATGTTATTTGATATGCATAGATATTGCTGTTATAGGTTATAGATGGGCAACATATATATTACCATGCAAAAGGTATCCAGCTAGTCGAACCTTCACATCGACCGCAGGCGGCTTTCATTGTCATGGCCATGGTCAAAATGGTAAGATGTTCGCCTATCTTCGTGAGCCCGCCTGTCCGCGTCCTTTCTTCCTTGTGGCAGCGAACAGGGCGAAATAAATCGTTGCATACTTACGTGCGCAAACAATTTGCGCTCTCGTCTTCGCCTGCGAAAAACGAGAACGCGGGCACTACGTGTCATTGAATTCATTACGCTGTCAGCCCCGCTTTTCTTTTTTCCATTTCCTCTAGGCGCATGCAGTGGATTAAAGCGGGAAAACACAAAAAGAGAAAGTATGTAAGTGAGAAAAACAAAGCTCCAGCAATTTGCCTGTTGAAATGAAATAATTAATTAACGCTGTCGTGGCCCGAATCGTGATTTGGTTTCCAAACAACGATGTATGCAAACGATCCATCAACACCAGTCAAAAGGTCGAATCGTATGCAAATGGCAAATGGTGGGTGTATTTTTTTTTTCCGCGCCACTGTATTTACATTCGACACTAATAATGATGCATTCCGACTTTTACGAGTGTGTGTGTGTGGGGCAATAAGATGCATCTGGCGGATGTATTGGCGATAGACTCGCCAATCGCTTTAAATCAAACCAGTGTAATTAAGCCGTCGGAGGGAATCCAATTATTGCATCACTTTTAATGAATTATAAATACGCAAAGTGCGGAACAAAAAATGCACCGAAAAAGGGAAAATTAATTAGTGAAAATGCTCTTTGTGGCGAACCAATATTAGCACTGCAAAAGTATTAAGCTTACAACTAAAGCACATAAATAGATTAATGCACTTTTTTAATCGCGAATTATAACAGCTATTATAATTATGCTCGAATTATGCAAATAATTATATGAAATACTAAGCTGCTTGATTTATAAATCAATTTCGTGTTTGAAAATTTCAAATACACACACTTATTAAATCACGCACTCTATTCAATATTATTCCCACTCCCCTCGCAAATCCGGCCTAAACAATCGCTACCAACATTGCTATTGCGCAATTGAAGGAGAATCGTTACCAATTGTTGGCTTGATTTGTTCTCAAATTTTATTATAGTAACGAACGCAGCCTCGTCGCCGCAACCAAATGCGATTTGAGTCGATTGATTTCCACCGACAGCTCGATTGCCAAGTGCAGTGTGCAATATGGTGGCTCCTTAGCCTTCCAAGGACTTGGCCACAAATTGAGTTTGGTGCAAAGCGGGGTTGGCGGGGAGCAAGACCATTCCGCATAGTTCGTGGCCAATACTTTATTTGGTTCACATACACATTTAATTATTCCATTAAATCGAACTCGCTTTTGCAAGCTGGCAATATGCCGAAGATAGAAGTCCTTTTGGTCCACGAGAGCTGCTCGTTTTCTCCTTGCTCGAAGGACATTACTTTCGCCGCCCTTTGTCTTGTACTATTGGGAATTCGAGCTGTTCTGGAGTGCGCTAAAATAATGTGTTTCGTTGATAAAATTCTTCCCACTCAGTGCTCTCATAACACTTCGGATTTATGGCCCGTGCTATCGGTGCTGCTCCCTTCGAAAGAATCCGCCTCGAATTGGGAAAGTGAAACCGCACGGGCCAGTGGCCATAAATAAATGCGCAGTATCAGTATCAGCTAGCAAATCTCATTACTTGGACTCCGGCCATCTTGGCCAACCAACCAACCCATCTGGAACCAACCCAATCCCGACCAGAAGCAGCTTATCTGCTGCGGTCGATTGGCCAGCCGGAGTGCATATCGCGGCTACAAATTCCCCTGATAAATAATTCGATGCACTGCAAGATTTCGCAGTGGCAATTCGATCGGCTTCACACTCTTAACGAGCGTGTTTAAGTGAAATTTGCGGCGGCCAATAATGTATAAATTAATAGCCTCCATTCGAGTTGCCAACGAGCGGAAGGACGAAGGACATGGCAGTGAATTATTTAATGAGCCAGCGGAAAAGAATGGGGTTTAGCTCTTGAAACCCAAAGTGCCGTGTGCGATACTCTTAACACTTGACTATGATTCAACCGAAGTGGTATGTTTTTTTTTTTTATTTCGATGAATGTAAATTAATTTAAAGCCCCTTACGCAGTAACAACCGCAGGCGAAATTTCATTTCTCCTTTCGCATGCCGTGAAATAATAGCCCAGTTTAATTCCATAAATGTTTTACAAGCGAAACGGCTCCAACTGGCAGCAGGCCAATGCATTTTCCGCTTTTCCAAAAAAAGAGACATGAAAAGTGGGGAGACAATGGTGAAAAATGTGCGGAGACTATAAGTCCTCGGCGAACTTTTGAAATCATAATGGAATGGCAATCTTTGGCCGATGCTCTAATTATCAGTTGCACGCACACTTGCCACACATTGGGGCACTGGAATAGTTTGAGCCGGAGCTCAAGTTTGGCCAACTCCAGCAGCCAGCAGGAATATTATTATTTTTTCTGTTGGCTCTTATCTCGGCAACCAACTACTTTCGCCCCGGCCGGAGGAGAGGAAGGAGGAGCAGGGTGTTCCCCCCCTAGTAATCCGGAATCCTTGTGGCCTCTAAAGTGGCCATGCGGGCGTTGCTTTCTAACCAGCGCAAATATTTTAACCTACAGGCCAGGACAAAAACGGGGCTAAAGGAGACAGCGGGGTTGGCCAAGTAAATAAATGTTTTCGAGATAAACTGGCGCTTTGTGTGTCGACTCGCCTTCCTCTCTCTCTCTCTCTCTCTCTCTTCTCTCCTGTTCCGCCTTAAAGCCTTAAAGAATCCGAGTCGCAGAGTTTTTTGCACTTTGCATGCAAACGTTAAAAATCCGCAGCATGCCAATGGGGCAGCTTCAAAAGTCCCCCGTTTCGGCCACGTTTGTGTGTCCTTCTGGCTACGTGACTTTGGCACGCGTCGCGTTCCGTCTGCTGACCCACGGCCATTTCCCATTGTTGGTCATTAATTTGAAGGCAAGTGTGTTTGGGGCTGAGCCGGCGAACGCGAGCCTTTCGTCACCAAACCGCACGCGTTTAGTGGTAGTAGTTCGTTTCGATGGCGACAGGGTGACCAACTCAGTATCAATGTGGGGTAGCCCAAAGGTATGCCCAACTAGTGAGCTAGTGAGTTACATTCTAATATTCATTCTTATACTCTCTATTAAGCAATCTAATATCAGAAGGAAACACCCTGTTCGGGCATATGCTGCGAACACTTTGTCATCCGACTCACGTAGGGGACGCACGTATGGCAGATCCTGAAAGGATTGTCCGCGCTCCGGTCAAGCTTGGAACGCCTCGGTCCTTGGCCATCAGCTCGATTAGATGTTGTGGCCTGGCTGCGTCCTTGCGGTCATGTTTTGTGGATTCAACCTAGCTGACCGTCTGGTCTGGCTCTTCCCTAGCCGCGACTGTTGGAGTGGTAGTGGGAGTGGGAGGATTGGGTTGACGAGCGCTCGAAGTGTCGGAGAGCCAGCAAGCGTTAAAAAATGTTTTAGCAGCGCATTTTTGAGGTTAACAGCGCGCACGTGCTGGCCAAAAAGGAAAGGGGTTTGCGGAAAGGGGCGAGGGACTTGGCCAAAAGGTGGCGACAATGGCGTCGAGTGCTGCGAGCACTGGGCCAAAAGATTTATCTAGCCTGGCAGTACGTGATGCCAACAATTGTGTCAACGGACGGAATGCCGGAGTGCCGGACTGCCGTGAAATATGACGAATATGTTCGAGTGTGTTTCGCACACCCAAGTGGATGTCTTGTAAATCTCAATTAAATCGCCGGCAGACGTGTGCTCCTCGGAAAGACAAATAAACTGCAATCGTCGGGGCATAAATCCTAATTCCATTTTGATTATCTGCCTCCGGGGGACGAGTGGCTTTGGGGCAATCGCTGCAGCTGTCTGGAGGCCCAACACATGCCTAATGTGACTGGGAGGCAGTGCTATCTGGAGGTAGTGCTATCCATCGGATGCTCTACGTTTGAATCCCAGAAGCGCAGCCGGCTCCAGAGTCCCCAAGTCCCAATTTCCCAGGCGAGCATTAACGAACATTTCCTTTGTCTGCACAGAGAGAAAGGATTGAACACCACTACCTCCGCCACTAGGATCAATTCTATACCAAAAGCTTAAAAAAAAGGATTCAAGTGCTTGAGATTGCGTTTCAGTTGAATAAGTTGTATATTTATTTAAACGAATCGTTTGTATATTAATTGTTTCAGTGGCTGGTATTAGCATGCAATCGAAACCCTTTGGATAACCGAAAGTCAAGGCAAAACCTGGGCCATTGAATTCGTGCAGCCATTAACATTTACGATTTCACATCCGGAGGTCAACACACACTTCCACTCACAAGCAAACCAGATGTTTGCCATCGAGGATTGCCATCTCAGCTTCCCAGCTTCCCGTTTCGAAGCTTACCAGATTGGTAGGCGTTTAACAGGCGATGGCAGCTGAAACACATCCTGTGATATGTGAAGTGAGGGCATATGCAATGCAATTCTGGAAATCGACTAGGACCCTCTCTATTTGTTTGCAGTTTATCTGGCACGAGGGGAGTGCATCAGGAGTGCTCCTGGTGGCCCGGCGTGATCCCCTTAGTGAGTCAGTGGGCCGGAAAGCGGCCAAAGACTTGCAGTCAGCTGGGCTTGCGTCTAAAGTTTTGCATTTTAATAGCCTCTTAACTGCCGACCATTGGCACAGTGTTTGCTTATGTTGCCACAGGTCGAAGGAAGTGAGGGGAGCGGAAGGTGTCCCTGGGCCGAGTCCTTTGGCCAGGTGTGGCTGGTCTGCCCTCCGAGATTTGCATGCGATTGCATTTTCAACTTGGCCAATTTTCGGTTCATTGTAGGCGCTTAGCCTCGTTTCCTCTGAAGTGAACTTGGATTTCATTTCGACATCGCATCACATACGAGTATAGTGTACATGTGAGTGGGCTTGTGATGGAATTTGTTGCCTTTCGCCAGTAATAGTTTAATTGTTCTTGCAATCGTCTGACTTTGCATTGCTGAGATACCAAAGTGCACCACAAACTGGGAGCTGGCAGGTCTTTGGAAAGCAATTGGTTTTTGCTGGCTTCATTAAAATAAGTTGACTCAAGTTAATTCTGGCTATGCAGTTATTCGTGAGACTAAAAATAGATAAACTACTTATCTACATGACATCGGGTTTAAAGTGAATTGATGTCAGAGGGATTTCGCAGACTTCCATTTTAATGACAGCCATTTGGCTTGATGTGTGACCAACATGAGGAGTTCCATCATCATCAGGGGCGCTGTTGCCAACGCCAAGTCACGTTCTCGCTTGACTTTTCCTCGCTTCTTGCTTTCCCTTCAAGTTTTTCCCAGTTTTACCCAGTTTCACCCTACGATCCCGACTTTCTAGCCGCTTTACCAACGGAAGGGAAGGGGAAGGGAGGATTCGTGACGCGACGAGATGCCACGCTAATGCACGCCCTGCAAAGTATGCAATAAATCTGGCGTTGGCTTGGGGCCACCTGTGCATGTGTGTGTGTGTGTGAAAAGAGAAAGGATTCGCTGTCATCTGTCTATCAGAAGCATTAACAGCTTTTACTTACTGCGCGGCAGACGCTTTAACACTCGACACAAAAGCAAATACAACCATCTAGACCAGAGAATGCCGCGATTTTTCAGGCATGCGACAAAATGTTTGCTTAATAATTTCCTGCCGCCACACTGCTGTTTGTTGCCACGCATCCAACGGAAGCCACCACATGAAAGAAGCTGCCGGGTAAACTTGGATCCAGCGGAGCATGCCCCGCCAGTCTGGGCTTAAATCCTTTCGGCTATGGGTCACCCTTTCCTGTGGTCAGGAGGCATGTGCGCGTAAACTTTGCGATGCCCGGCACGTTTTGGTTCGTTGAAAACTTCAACCTGCCGCCGGTAAAAATCAAATTGAATTAGTTGAAGCGAGGGGAAAGCGAAAAAGCGTTTTCAATCTGCCAGTCTTAGTGCGTTTAACGTATTGATTTTAGGTTTATTCAGTACAACTCTGTATTAACTTAGAGCTACAATTCTTTTTTTCAGCTTGTGGCATCCACTTAGTTTTAGGTATTAAATAATAAAGCTTTAAGCTCATTTTGTGCACTTTAAATTAGGTTGGCCACCTCTGATCCTGCTGCGGAACGATTCCCAGGGTCGCCTTGCAGACGGGACACGAGTGATGGATCTCGTTGAAACAGTCGAGGATGCAGGGGATTAGCCAGCATCCAATGCCGCAGGTGGTGAACAAGACTATGCCCGAGGCCACGTAGGCGATCCAGCGGCGCCGGATCTTTGTGGTCGTCTCGATCTCGTCATGGCACATTGGACAGATCATGAGTGATGAGGTATTCTCCGCGAGCAGCCACGTGGTGCTGTGTGATCTCCGTGTTTCCCAGCCCATTGCCTCCTCATACGAAGGAGGAGGTGTGCTGGGAACCCGGGCGAAGGAACTCATCCTATTTATTTATAAGTCTTTGTACTCTTTTACAGGATTTTACAGGAACACTTTGTATACACTTATTCCAGGTCTTAGCTTCACTTAATGTGAGTTCTTGAAACAACAAGTTCTCTGGATTCGCTCGGCTGAGTTCTTGATAAGCGACTAATAATACTTCTAAGAAATTCTACACCGAGAACAATTTTTGCATACATTTAAGAAAATTATTTATTTTAATAGTTTAGTTTGTTTTTTTGACATGCTTGTATATGTATTTTTTATATATAAATAGCACTTTAAACTATTCATTTGAAATGAATGTCACTTTAAAATACTTCGATTTTAAAACTAAGACCCGACTTGAGAAAGTCAACCACTTGAGGCGAAGGCTTAGAGTCAACTAATCAATGCACTTGCATTACTCAGCTCTGTTCAACATTTGATAAGCGACTTCGCAGAGCGCGAGTAATTAAATAATTCTGTGAAATCGAGGCCTTCCACAGATTACATTTTATAGATAAGCATTGATGAAAGACGGAGAGGAGAAAAACCTACTGATAACGCTAATATTTCCCGGGGTACTTAATATTTCAAACATTTGTTATTATCGCATTGTTAAAGCCGTTCTGGTTCGTAAAAAAAAAACACTGCATAACTAATCTGTTAATGACCATGAAGTTATGTGAAACTGCTTTAAATGGCACAGAGCAATAGAACACAACATATTTTCCACTCATTTTAAAACCCATTTAAACTAATAATTTGATGCGTTCTTTGATTATAAATTAAATTCTTAATTTTATTAAAGCCAAGCGAAGAGCGAGCCGAAATGTATTCAATCAAAGGCGACTGGCTGAATCTCAACTGCTCTTTAAAGTGCCCCCGAGCGATAAATTCGATTTGTGCAAATATATACCAATCAGCATTTAGCTATTAAGCCCACGAATTTGCATATGTGCCACAAGACGCACAGTCATGCGTTGGAATTCAATAAATGCGAGACTCATCCATCACTGTCAACTTAAGCTGCATGCGGGCCAAGCTTTAATGTCGCCTTAAACGCTGCGCTTAAAGCACCGACAGAATGTCAAATGTGCCGTGTGTTGTGCTAATGAAATATGACCAACTCCAATACACACACACACGCGCGCAAACGGACGGCGACAGAGAGCATTGCGTATACGCAATGGAGAACCGGGGAGATGGTAAAATGTGTGGCATCAACTTATCGATGCTGTCAATGAATTTCAGAGGCGAGTGTCTGAAATGAAATTTTTCCTAAGGCCAGTTGCACATGCTGGCAGCCAAAATTCAAAATTTTCGAAAGCAATTACTCACGTTGCTTTGATGTGGCTGCTCGGATGCTTTGAACTCCCGCCAAGCCAATAAGAAGATGTATGTATGTATATAAATACTTGAATGTTTGTACATACATACATAAATAGCGAAAAATGAGCAACAAAGCCGGAATGCCTAGAATGCAGGCACATTTTTGGCAGCTATTTTAATTTTGAATGTCTAGGTCTTCCACTGAGTCCTGTCGCCAGAGAGCAGCTCCTTTTGCCCCTTTTAAGCGCCTTTATGGCTAATTAAATGAAACTGAACAGATCCGCCTTAATTGCCAGCGTCAGCAGGTGTATTAAGAATTAATAAAAACGTAGAACTGCGCGGGAATGTTCAACGTTCATGGGATTGTAATGTTTTTTTATTGACTGCCGACCGTGTTCCAGGGCTTTTAATTAACTTTTCGTATTGCCGTCGCCATGCGAACGGATTTTGTGGCCGAGCTTAGGGGTAAAAGGGTTTAAAGTAGCGAGAATGTGGCGATATTTAAAATTCTGCTTATTCGCTCTCGGTATTTCTGTATTTGTTCTGCCGCACCACATGGCGTATGATTAATGCGCCGCCCGGGACTCGGCACATTTCATTAAATAAATTGTAATTTATCAAAAGCTATTCGCCCCTGGACCGACCACAAGCGAAAGCCAGAGCAAATCAAATAAATTACAGACAAGTTGAAAAACTTTGACCATTAAATGCCCCAAACCAAATAGGGCCAATGACGATTTGTTGTTATTTTTTGTTTTGCCAATCCGTCGGCCTGTTGTTTTATTCGCCCAGCATTTCATTGCAATTGATTTTTGGTGTCAGCTGCACGCTCACCCGGAGACAGACATGTCCTGGACGCAGGACCTCCAGTGCCCTGCCCCCTTTTCACCCCCCCGCTATCGGTCAACGTCGACAAATGCTGTGGTTGCGGCTTAAGTTTGTCGGCAAATTGAAAACTTTGTTGGCTCTTGGTTAACTTGTGGCCTGGCGAGCAAAAAATAGCCGAAAAGCCCGAGCACATCAATACAACATTTTTCCGTCGTCATCACCCCCGTCTCAGCCCGGAATCTTGGCCGATTCCAGCCCATTCCCAAATAAACAACCAGGCGAACAAGCCGCCAAAACCAGAGCCTCGGTCGCCTGTTGTGGCCATCCTGCTGATTGCATTAACCACCCAGGCCAAGATGGAGTCAAACAATAACGAAAATCGGAGGGAATCGGTGGAAGCATCGAAGCGGTAAATACCCTATAGTCATGTAAAAATGGATGTTCTTTGTATGTCAAGTATGTGGTAGATGTTACTTTTGTATGTATTTAATTCATGTATTTGCATATTTATTTAATTAAAATTTTCGTATTGATTAACAAGCAAGAAGCGCATAGAAATGGAATACAGTTTATAAAGTTTCAGGTTATTAACAGATTTTAATCGTCTTAACAAAACAAGCCGCCTTTCGAGCCCTTAAGTGTGTTCAAGGACCTTTTCTCGTAGGCTCTGCTTTTCGCTCCGGGCATCGAAAGCTACTTCTAACTAACCAAAAATAGCTGTTCTTAAGGTGGAAAGAGCGTCCTGCTTTTAATATAAATAAATAAACAGGCGGCGGCTGACTGAATGGAAATGCCTAGCAGGCAAATCGAACCTAGAGGCGCAATCTGTTAATAGAAAATGGAAAGTGGCTCGAAATCCGCTCGAGAATGGCTAACCAAAATCGCCTGCTCCCGCATGGCAGGCACTGTAGTAGGAAGGGGATCTGGGCGACGGATGCACCTGGACCGCTATGGTCTCCTCGTCCAGCTGGACGTCGGTGCTGGAGAAGGGCGAGGCGCCGGTTATATGGCCGTAGAGCGGCTGCATCACTCGAATGGTGGCCACCCGCTCGCGCCACGTATGCCAGAAGTGCTGCTTGAAGAGAAAGCCGCCGAACTCGAAGATCATCGGTTGCTCCAGAATGGTGAGAGGTTCGCCCGGCGGCTCGACAATGTTCAGCATCATGAGGCAGCGCGTTGCCTTGCGGAAGAAGTGGAACCGGATGAGCTGCAGCGGCAGCATGCTGACCAGCTCGAAGCTCTCGATCTCCGGATCCAGGCCGCGGCTCAGAAAGCCCGGCTCATCGCCGCACTTGGCAAAGTTGTCGCAGCCGAAGATCAGGCGGTTGCAGGTGAGGCCTATATGGTACTGGCGCAGTCCCACGCCCTTGATGTCCACCAGCGTGAAGGGATTCTCCACCAGCACCGGCTCGTAGATCTCCTCGTATTCGGCGAGCAAAACTTTCTGCACTCGAAACATTCCCGCCAGCGACAGCGAGTTGGGCTGTAATTTAATTGAAATGTCAATCAAAGCTTCGTCCGTCTATTTGTTTGCTTTGAGTTGTCAGCTGTTGTGGATTCCCTGGCCTCCTGCGGTATCGAAAACTATCCGGCTAAGTCGATTATATCGCCGCCATTGCCATTGCCATCACCGAATGCAAATCACTGGACTTTCGATGTCATTGCAGCTCCAAGTCGCAGTCCGCATTTGAATTTAAATTGGTATTCGCGGAATGGCGATGCTGGAAGTCACTTAGTATGCCTGATGGACTTAAATGCCTGCACTCAGTCGTCAACGAAGCAAAGCGAAATCTCGGAAAATTGTTCATGCTAACTGGCTACCTGAATAGGGCTTGAAAAATTATAAAAATTAGAGAAAGTTAATTGAAGGTAAAAGCTTAACTGCAGAAACAGCATAGCAGCAGATCGGAGAACCCATTTTAAACTTATATATAGATTTAATAATTTGAAATTACTACATTGCAGCTCATTGAACATCAATTCCCGAGATAATCACTTGTTGGCTGTGCGCAAACTTTATCAATCCGCGACCTAAAGGACATTTCATTTCCGATATTTTCCCCTCGGCAAAGGACTAACAAGTTCGCAGTTTTTGCCATCGCAGTTCGACATGGCTACACAAGTTCCCGGCCATAATCTTGGCTTATGACTGCCACAGTGCACATCTTTCGCTCTTCTTGTTCTGTCAGGGCAAACACTTTTAAAATATTCTGATTTATGACAAACTTTCACCGCCCGTTTGCAACTTTTCGCAGTTGCCATTTGGCACTTTCCACTTTCAAGTCCATGTCCTTGCGTTCATTTCCACCATTTTCTCTGGCTGCCGGCTGCAATTGGTGGCGGAACATAAAAGAAAACTCTGGTCCTCGCGGGATGCGGGCTGCTGATGCTGCTCACTTTGTCAGCCATTTAATTTAGCCACGCTTGCAATTGCAATTGCAATTGCACTTGCAGTAGGAGAGCGGGAGAAACGCTGGAAAAGCTGGCAAAACTGAAGGAAACAGAGATGCTGGTGGAAGAGTTATAGCGCGAAGTACTGTGTCAAGTGGCATCCTTGCTGTTTTCAAAGTAATTAGTTTGAAGGAAATTACGAGTGCGCATGCCGTCGTGGATCCAGACGTATACTTAAACATAACTTATGGCTGTCCTGCTCGTCCTGCTTGTCCTGGCTTATCGCATTTCCTTTCCGTAAGCCGTGCTCCTGCTAATTTGACCAAATTCGACAGGGCATATCAAATTGCATCGCCTGCTCCGGCAATTCGCCATTGATTAAGTGTGGTGCAGGTCAACGTGGAGCTGTCACAAATCACACAGGATACATGGATCCCTAATGAATTCTCGCAGTGGCCATCGTATCCAAATGAACAAATGTCTTTGCTGCTGGTGATGGTTTGCTCTGCAATTGGGGAATTAATTAAAATTTTCTCGTTTGGCATGTTTATGATGGCACTCTCAATTAATTTCAGGGCTCGTTGAGCAGCCCACAATGTAATGTATTGAGGTTACTTTAGGCCGTTCTATTCATTCGGGTTTACACGTGCATCAAGTCGTCTGCTGTTTCCACAATATCAAAGTGCCGGAATCAAGATTTGCTAGAAATTCCGACTTCTGCATACAATTGGATGGACATCTTTTCTTGAAACAATGGCAAGCGATTCTAATGATTTGGCTAATAGCGCATGAACCTGGTCACGTGTGCGCCAATTAATTTGGCCTTGTGTGAATTGCTTAAGTTGCTTTCCATGTCGTTGGGGCAATTAATGCCGTAAATGTGTTTCATTGTCCCGATCATCGAGTTTTCCACTGCCACCAACAGTTGGCCCATTCAGTTTAAGTGTCGATATCTGGGCGCTAATGGTCATTGGCTTAAACAGTGCCCACAAACTGCACTTTCCTCGAATCGCACGAGTATCTCACTCGCTTCCGGTTGGCCAAACACCTGTATTGCGTTTGAGTGCAGCAATTAGCTAAAAGTAGCGAAAGCACGCACGCCTGCACTCTAAAAAACATGTAGTGTAAGAATATATATTGTATATTTCCTACATACTACCTTTTCTAGAGTTGAATTTCCTATAGATTGTTAAACACATTCTTATATCTTTATTATACACAGTTCTCGGCTCGCTATTGTGAGTGGCTTATTCTGGCTGGACAGTTGCTTTCATTTTTGCACAGTGTACAAGCACACATACGCCTCAGGCAAACAAGTGCATGTGTGTGTGTGCTTCCTTGTTTGCTCGCTTTATTACCGCCTTGCGCTTTTCATTGCAAACAATTCAAGTTTTATTGTTAAATGCGGCGCAGGATAAGGCAGAGAGCATAAAGCACGGCAGCCGCTGCTCATGCCTTGTGGATTTGCCAGTGCCGAGCTTTGCGGAAGCGGAAGTGGCTAGGATCGTAGTGCGGATGTGCTGTATGTGGCCACAGGAGCACAGTTTCCAACCGTAGGCTCCTTTGAGGTGGGCTGTGCTTACTTTGCGGCTGAAAAAGTGATATTATGCGGCCCAATTTGCGATTTGTACATATGGCTGGCCATAAAAACAGAGCATGCCCAAAAATTAAGTATACGCACTTGATGTGACTTAATTTAATGGCTCCATCCCGCTGAGCAATAATTTGTGCTTATGCTGATGGAAAAGTAGTAAAAGCCAAACTACTAACCACACTGGACGAGCTCAGTGAGTCACTGCTGGACTTATATCCGGGGCCAACTGGCTGGGACTCTCAAAGGTAAGTGAAGCAGTAATTGGCACTCTACTTGCCTCTTCATCCCTGCTGTTAAACTCTCATTTACTGACATTGCCTTTGAGCTGAGGGTCCTCAACGGTGATTCCTACATGCCAGCAGGTCCATACTTACTGGTGCCCACAAGAGCGGATTTAACCGATGTATCCGTGCGAGATACAGTCGGAGTGGACTCGAGAGGAATCGGTAAAGCCGGTGCATATGCCGCCAATGAGTCAATGAGCCGGATTTCTTTGAGGCCAAGGACTCGATCTTGTGGCAAAGATGGCAAGGATGGTCAAGGAGGAAGGTAGTGCCATTCACACCACGTTTGTCTCCGGCAACTTTTGATGTCAGCAAAGTTTCGCATTCTTATCTCAATCTGTAGATGCCAACTTACATGCACAAGCAGCCATTCGTGTCCTTAGTCAGGATCCAACCGCCAGGAGTCTGAGCTTCGTTGGAGCATTTGGCGCTTATCGCACATCTCATCCCGAAAATGGTAACCGACACATTTGCACAATTGCTCCTTGAAACTGACACGTCAACCACGTCCAAACGTAAACGTAAGTAAGCACAGGAACTAAAGTCGAATGGGCCACGCCATTCCGAGTGCCAGCGAATGGCTGTATTTCCGCCTAGAGATGGAAACTTTGTGGAGCCGGTGAAAATGTATCTGCAGCATCTGCATACCACTGAGTTGGCCAATAAATACGATTGAGTTGCATGGCCAATTTGGCGAGAGTCGGCTAGTTCTTACATTTACCATTTGAAATGCACAGGCTAGTTGTGAATGTGTCTGAAAGTATGCAGCGAAAAACGAACTTGTTGATTCCCTGCAAATAGCTAACTTACTTTTGCGCACCTTTGAAATTGATTTTAATAGCCAATGGATTCATAAATGTGGTGGTTTACGTTTGGACAACATGTAATATGTGCCCATTTCGTTTAATCTTATTGGTCGGTTTACTTT
Source organism: Drosophila melanogaster (assembly GCF_000001215.4). Classification (NCBI taxonomy): domain Eukaryota; kingdom Metazoa; phylum Arthropoda; class Insecta; order Diptera; family Drosophilidae; genus Drosophila; species Drosophila melanogaster. The sequence continues at coordinate 23,495,993 of NT_033778.4, read as the reverse complement.
GAGTCCTTCGAGTCCTTGCTGTCTGAAGCACTTTTTCCAGTTCTGAATTGTGAGTGAATTGGCCCGGAATGAACTTACATTAATTTGATTTGTCTAGCAGACTGGTTTGTTTAGTTTGGTTTAGAAGACTGTGGCTATAGACCACTGCCAGGATCACGAGCTCATCCCTAATGCAAATGCCCTGCTCGGTGTTCACCTTGGTATCCTGTCGTTGTCGTTTCCTGCTCCTGTCAGCCGGAGACTGGGATCTTTGCACTTGAGGCAGATTTAGTTTATGTGATGGCAACTTTCTAATGCAATTCACGTGTGCACATAAATGCAATTGTGTGGGTGGCCTGTGCCTGTGAGTGTGAGTGCGTGTGTGAGTGCGTGGCTTCAAGTGTCGGTGAGCATATTACACGTATTCAGAACACTCGAAAACTTTGCCACTTCATATCTGCAATGCTGGGGCATTAAATTCAATGTCCGTTGGAAGTCCATTTGCGTTGAATATGTGACTGAGTGGGTGTTCCTTGCCGAGCTCAGAACGCATTTCATATGCAATACCAATATTTACACAAGCTCGGTGCCAGCCAAAATAAAAGCCGGACACACACACATATGTGCTCAACTGTCCTTCGAATATTTGCGAAACATTTTTGCAGCATATGCCAAAACGGATTTGGCTGGAATCTGGGATTAAGTTATAACTGGCCCCAAATATTTGACAGGGCGAGAGTCTAAAACAATAAAAAGCAATTAATATCAACATTTAAAGACTACAATACGGCCTTGGGCCTCCTTATCGAGATTTCATGTGGGGGGCAAATATTTCAGACTCTGAGGCAAACACATGTGTTGTTCCCATTTAAGGGCTTCGGGTTCCCAATCAAATTTCTTGATTAGAAATAGCTGGGAGTCAAGCCTACGAATGCTTCGGTTTCAAAGAATTAAACAAGAATCGCTGCTTATCAAAAGTGGACAATAAAATGTTCAAATGTTCGGAAATTCAGTTCACTTTGAACAGTCACTATTGGTGGTCGACTCTTTTAAATTTTATTTATTTATAGATTTATTTTTGATTTGTTTGTTCTCGGCTTTTCGATAATGTGGTTGCTTATACCATTGTGAAATTTTAAAATCTTTTGAAGTGAAAAACACACTGCTTAAATCGGATCTGAAGAGAATAATGATCATAAGACTCGAGATATGAGCCAAATGAATACGCCTCTTTCCTCCGAAAATCCTCCCTCTTATGAGCAGGCAGTGGGCTTGATTCCTTTAGGATCTACGGAGCTTAGAGTGGATAGCCTCCCGATCCTGGTGCATTCTCCACCACGCCGCGAAGAGATTAAGAGAAGGACCTACATCACTCCAATAATAGTTCTCTGCAGTATTTGCTTACTCTTCTTGGCAATAATGTACATCATGTACTGAACTTAAATGGAAATTGGAGATTTGAATTATAAAACGAATAGCATTAGACCATGTTTGTTCAATAAAATGAGTACTGATGAATACTTTCAACACTCTGTGCAAAGGCAATGTAAAGTAGTCCATCTGGAAGAAGACAGTGGGATGGAAGGATGTGACTACTTTATCCATATCTTTACTTGAACGGATCTATCTAATCTTTTATAAATTGGCTACCTTAAGAAACGCTTATAAGCTGTTCGATTTAATTTAATTTTCTGAAGAAGAAATATTCGACTCATGATTCATTGAACTTTTTTTTTTTCAACTTAAGCATAGCGGGGCCAAATGTACGAGTCTCCAGAGAGCTGTATTTTTCGGCAGTTGCTAGACCGTTTAGGCCATTTTGCTATGGCTCCCTTCCATGTCTTCTGGCTCAGAGGCAGCTGCTGTTAATAAGGTGTTGAGCAATTTTATTTTATTGGATTCTAGCACCAGGGGCCCACACATATCCGACCGATCCGAAGGAGGCTCCTTTAATTTTAATTGGCTCCACGCCCAGGAGCACGTGTCCTTGCCGCCAGCTTGTTACTCAATTGCCAAGTGGTCTCTACCCAACTCCCCCCTTTCCGTTGGGCTTTGTTTTTGGCATATGTGTGTAAGTAGTCTGTGTGTGAATGTGTGGAGTTTGCCGCCTTTAGCTGCTTTTTTTTTAGGCGAAGGCACTTTTTTGAAGGCTTGCCAGGCCGTTAACATGTGCTTATTTAATGCCGTAGAAATTGCCATTGGCATTTATTGCCGTAATTAAGAGATGGAAAAATCCTTGAAATGCTTGGCAACTCGCACTCGCTTTAGACCGGAGCTCAAAACAATACAGTTGGCCATCAAAGACCATCGGCTGGTGAATAAACGAGTATTTCAGCTCCGTCCGGCTTCAAGATTGTGCAATTTTCCGGCTGGCGAAAGAAAAGCAATTTGTGTTTTCTGGTAAGTGCCATATTCTTTGTTTGCCAAAGCCAGCCACATCTTCCCTTCCTCACTCCATCACTCAATTCGCTTTGAAATTTATGATCCAGTTTTCAGTTTGGGGTAGGAAGTTTCACCTACGACTTTCTGGCGAACCTGCTTCTGCAACAGGCGTTTAATTAAACGCTCTTAATGGCACAGGCCATGGATTTAATGTGAGTTTAAAGCACTTTCACACACTCGCTAATCGCAGGCCGTAAATTAAATTGGTAAACAATGACCACTTGTGTTATTTAAACAAATACGCTTAGCACAAAAGCTTTGTTATTTAATAAAATCACTTCCAATTTAGTTATCCAGAACTCAATAAATATGCATGCTTAATGTAAAATATCCCATTTTAATTGCACGCATTCGCCACACATTTCGCAGTAAACGCTCCACATAATTGCTCCTTGCCACTTTCAACGGATTCGGACTGCCATTAAAAAAACACTCAACTGCTTTTGTTTTGCGGGGCAATTGAATGAAAAATAGTGAAAACTCGCCATGGGAAAATGGCCCAAAAAATGGCAGTTCGATATTTCGCTGCATTGGCGGCATTGTTAATAAAAACAAAAAAGAATTTGTTGGGTAGCCAGGCGGAAACTGCCTCGATTACGTCTGCGCTTATGTCAGCGGGTTTTCCAACTTGCCCCTGAATTTTCCGCTTTAAAAACGCGACAGCCATGCGACAGCCGCATATGGTGAAAGTTTAATTAATATTGTCACGTGCTGCAGCTGCGAAGATGAAATTCGTTAGTACATTACACCCAGCAGTACCCGTCTATAAATACATATATATATATATATATATAAATATTTTATGTTTATTCTGGCATATCTGATGAGGTGTAATGATTGAAATTCAATTTAAAGAAACTCGGAGAACGTGCCGCGCCCGATGAATTTTCACTTTTTCTGGGCTTTTCGAGTGCTTAACATTCAGTGCACACACACGCGCACACATCCTGGCGGGGATGTCCTTTTTGGGGGCTGATAGCACTAAAGTTGTCTGCCTGGCTGCTGAAGTTTAATTTGATACACAAACAGAGAACAAAACAAACCCAAACAAGGCGAGGAACAGAGCGGCGCCCAAACAAAACAACATCCGATGAGGCCGTAAAACATTTAAATTAACGTCTCCTTCTAAGCGGCAGAGTCCTTGCTAAGGACCAAATATGTGTGCCCGAGTTGAAAAGGCATTCCTGAAATGGCAGACGTAAATGGCAAAAAGGGTCACACGCAGGCATGTCCATAAAGATAAAAACCATAACGTGCTCATAAAGCGCAAAAAGGCGCCAACACTTTCCATCTACTGCCCCCCAGTGATAGACGGATGATGCACTGGAAAAGATCGGTTGGGGGACCTTTTATTTCAGCATTTCCAGTCTGACTGATAATTTCGAAGTTAGTAAATAACTGACAGAAAAAGGCGGTGCTTTTTGTTTGAGTGTGGCCTCTGTAGCGTACTCACCCCAATGCAATGCATGTCGAGCTGGTACCCCGGTGCGTATACTTAATGAAGTTGCTTGGAGATAAACAATCAGTTTTTGTGCCGAAATTCCAGCGCCCAGTGACAAAAGAAACACTACGTTTAGGTGTACATTCAGTAGAGTCGCCATTTATTGGATTGCTTTAAACAAACGCATTTAATGCACATATTTTCCAACTCAATAACATCAACACTTAACTACAATTGTTGTTCGGGTCTTTTCAAGCGACAACGCAGATTTCGCAAATGTCATTTTCCGTGATGCAGATGGGATTTCGATTCGGCAAAGGTTATTTATTGATAATGAAGTATTTTGATAATAGTGTAGGTTGGTGTGGGACATCTAATTAATGCTTAATTGTAGCTACAATTATTTACTCACTATATTAGTTGGAAGGTTTCGTATTGTGTGAGTTTGGAATTTGTAGGAGATATGTGTATATTGTACAGCTCACATCAACACATTTTATTTATCATTACCTATATTACAGAGTGGCCATTATGGCCAATGAACAGTGTGTGCATGTGGTTGGGCTCCCATTTTGAATAGATCAGATCGGCACTTAAATATGGCTTAATATAGTAAATATAACAGCAAATGCATTATGAGTGCGCAAATCATTTCCATTGGAAATGACTCGCTGCGATTTTCAATTAGTAAGCAATTTAGATTTAATTATCTACACACATGAAATGTAAATTTTATTAATATTCTATCGAAAGCACATGACTTTCAGCGAAACTGCATTGTTGACTTTTGCGCCTGCGGTGTGTGCCAAATTCCAATAAATTCACAACATTCGGGGCTCATTATAGTTGCAAATCATTTTGCTTAGCAATGCAAATCGCAAACGCCGTCGCTTTCGCTGAAATCGCGTCTTTTCCACTCCGACTTACATATGCCTATGTTTAGCTAAATTAATCAGTTATCTAGTTAGTTGTACAAATATAATTTAGTAAAGTCTTTGATAATTCAACTGGCCTAAGCATAAAACATTTTCGATTGCCGCCAATCAATGCAAAATCTGTTCGGCAATTACAATTTCCAACCACATTTCCTCCAACAATTTAATTATTTCGGGCTGCAATGGCGAAGTAACTTCCAAAACCATAACCCTCCAACATCAACATATAAATCTAGAACAGAATTCTGCATTGCTGGCCAAGATTTATTCGCTCTACACGGAAACCTCTTTGGTATACTTGGACCGATCGTTGAGGTCCAAGACCAACTTGTCTGGCCGCTTGGGTCGAGTGGTGCCTCCACTGCCGCTGGTGGAGTTGTTCGAGTTGCTGGACACATTGCCCAGGGAGGGTGCCGCCACGGGCTCGGCCAGCTGAGCGGCCAGCTCCTCGGGTGCACTGGAGTACAGGACTATGTCGTCCGTGGAGTGGGCCGCCTTGGTCCTCGCCTCGACCTCGGTCTCGACCTCAGCGGCGGTGGTGCGGTCCAGAAGCTCGGTGCTGCGGGATTGGATGGGCAACTGTCCAGCCGGCTGCTGGCCCAGCTGGGGATTCTCCTGAGCCTGGGAGTAGCTGCCGCTGCGTCGGCGGCCAGTTAGCTTGTACTTACTTCTACAGTTATCACAAATTTGATACGAAATGCTGAGCTCGGCCTCCAGCAGGTTGCGTGGAGCCCGTTTGCAGCTGGTCGGCGGCGTATTGGTGGCCGCCGTTCGCACCGTGGGCCTCCGCTGGCGCTGGCCCACGTCCTGGTCAAGGTCCTCCGACTGGGAGCACATACACTCCAGCTTGATGTTGGCGAAGCTCAGGCTGCCCTCCTCCTTCGGCGAGCCGAGATGGTCGCAGGCGCTGCGCGGCGGACAGCAGTAGTAGTGCTCCTTGGACGCGTCCAGGCAGCGACTGCAGATGATGTGGCCATCGGCCGTTCGCCGCAGCAGCTGCTCCCGGAAGTCGTCGCCACTGAGCTCCGTGTTCACGGCCCGCTCCTCGTAAGCCGCCGACGGGGGCGTCGAGCTGGGCGGCGTTTCCAGCACCATGGTGGGAATACTGGTTCGGCCACTCCCCCGACCCCCGTTGGAGTTGTTGTTCTGCTGGCTGTACTTCTGCATCTCCACGTTCAGGGCGAGCAGGGGCAGTGCGCTCTGGCGATTGGCGGCCGAGTGGCCTTGGGCAGTGGCGCCCGCCGCCGCCGCCACAACCATTAGGCCACCGGGTGTCTTTAGGCCGTCCAGCAGGCTGGAGATCGTCATAACCGCCACGCCCTTGGGCGGAGCCATCTCCTGGATGCGCTGCAGCTGCATGCTCAGCTGGCGGATCTCCTCCAGCGCCTCCTGGTCCGACAGCTTGGTTTCTGGGCGGGCAGAAGAAGGGGGTTTGGATAAAAGTAGAATATATTTATATATATTGTATTATTATGTATGGCTTTATAGTTATGGTCACCCCGAAATTGGGCAGTTAAAGAGACGTCAGCAGCAATTTAAAGATTGGTTGTTGGAAGTCAGTGGTCTTTTGTATTCTGGCAGCCCAAGGGCTAACCAGAAATCGCAACAAATATAGAGGAGATACGATCTGCTGTGGAAGTGAAAGCTGTTTTCATGGCGCGCTAAAAAGCGAGGCTCCTGCTTTCCGCTGCCAACTTTTGCACTAAAAAGTTGCGCGTCCATGTCAAAAGTTTCGCACTCCCCAAACCCCCGAAAAGCGACCCCACATTCAAATGCGTAATGTTTGTACCGTCTGCGGAAGTGAAAGCGAGAGTGAAAGTGTGGGAATGTGGTAGGAAAGTTGGACCCTGTTGTGGTTTTGAGTGCGGCTTGGCAGAGTGGCAGACATCCACTTCGCTGGCGGAATGATAAATGGCCATTCAATTCGGTTGAAAGCCTGTCGGTATGATTTAAGCCAAGTCCACTCAAAAGATATCAAGTTTCAAATAATAGGGGAAAAACAAACAAAATTTTCGAGCGTAAGGAAACGTACTATGGCTCCAAAATTTACGAAGGATTTCAACCGGCTTGTGACCCTTCTTTCCGTTAAGTGTATTAAAAGCAGACGTTTTATTTCCCCCACTGCCCGATGAATTTAGATTTATGGCTGTGAAATTAAGCGAGCGGAGCAGTCGACGCTGGCCAAAATTGAATTTATTATGTGTGCCCCTCTTAGTATGCAACACGATATTCCTTTTGCGCTCGCGAGTTATTTAAAATGCGCCACACAGATATGTGTGTGTGTGCGTGGTGTATGGGTGTGTGGGTGGACGGTCGAGTGTTTGCTACTTTGTGATTGTTCAATTTAAATATGCAAATTGAGAGCCGCTTAAAAACACGCCCAGCAAAAAGCAGCGGCACGAAAAAAAAAAATGTAAATTTAACGCACAATTTACGCAGCCGCAAAAATGCGCTACGTTTTGTGTCGAAATAGAAATGCGAGTAATAAAAAATTAAATAAAAAACTCTTCGCCGGACTGAGAGCCCGTAAAGCATTAAAACATAAACCATGGCTCCCTGGCAATAAACTCCTGGAATTAAAAAGGCTCGCCATCAAACCGAATAGTCAACAAAGGCAGCCAAAAAGGTATAATGACCAAAAGAAGCCAGCTTCTGAAATTACCAACGAGTATCTTCTATTTTTCCATCCTGCCATTCAGATTAAATTCCATTTTGCGCCTGGGATGTGCATTAATTTATGCAGTTCATGCGAATGCAAATATAAACATGGTTCTTTTTCGTTAGGCCTCTTAAATGGAATAATAAATCGCGACTGCCAATGACTAGAGCTTCTTTGAAATATTTATGCAAGCCATATTTATCATAATCTCACCATAAACATGCGTCGATAAACAAACGCAATAATAGTATTTATTTAAACTTTTTCCCATTAAAACTGCTCCTACTTCCCAGTAAGTTTCCAATATGTTCGCTATGCTCTTGGCGTTGATCAATTAATCGAAAACTCGCTGCTTATGGCGAAGTTAGCCCCTGGTTAGAATTTAATTTCTAATCAAAAGTTATTGGCTGCGTTGCTGTGGCATCCGTGCAATATCGTAGTTCAATTACAGACTCTTCACAGCCTTAAAGTTTTCCCACGCAAATGGAAATTCCCAGGCAGCACGAAACGTGAGTCCACCCGCCATCCGTTTGGGATGGCTGTGCTGTGCTGGTCCGCTCGGTTGCCTCATGGGTGTGTTCGTCGATGCCAGGCCAAGAGCCTCGGGGGAGTTCACATAGTTGTTTATACATCAAAGCCAGCGAAGCGGTAAACAAATATGGCGTCGGCGGCAACTTGGCGGAAGTTTGTGCTTCGGAGCTCTTTCCTTCCGTGGGAACACACACACACACACACATACATGCGTGTGCCACACATACATGCATGAATCGCGGGTTAACCGCATCTAAGATTGCTCTGAAGGATCTTCGGCGGCAGGAGCGAGCCATAAATCAGCATCCTGGTGCTGTCAACTGGATGTGGCATGGCTCATGTCTAGACAGCTCCGATAAGCGTGCCCCTGACGCCGCCTGTACTGCTCATTTTTTAATTTGCCAAATAATACGCCATAAATAACAGTCGACTCGGTAGAAGACTTTATCGACGCTACACTGCGGGAAAAAGTCTGAGTTTCGAAAGCAAATTACCCATGAAGGAACTGCAACTAAAGTATATTTTTGCAGACTTCAATCTTTCTAAATAATTGAGAAACTTGGAAGACGAAGGAGTAGTCACATGAACTAGCTTCGGTTTCTTTCTGTGCACACTGAGTACACTGCTTTCCCTCCGCAGATCGTTTGTCAAGTGGACACTGTCGTTTGTCATAAGCGTCGATACGCTGGGACCATTAGAACAAATGGGGCAATTGCCGGCTATCGCCGGACGAGCACTGGCACTCCACTCTGGACTCACCTGCTGCCACCGGGACCGTGGAGGTGGTCACCGAGCTGGGATTGGCGAAGGTGCGCACCTGGGGACGAAAATTGAATTTGGCCCCCGACGCCTTGGTGCCCATGCCGATGTTCTCCTGGTGCGACTTGCCGCTGCGTAGCACGATGTACACCTGCGTCAAAGTGGGTATCTAGTATCACGGAATGGCCGGAATGGTGGGGCAGAACACCGCTACTCACCTTGCTGCCGAAGATGAGGGCCAGGAGCAGGGTCACCGTAAGCTGGGTGTGGCAGAAAAAGATGATGTACAGCAAATCCGGATTGGCAGGCGACTGCAGGAAGAGCCTGTATGCGAAGGAGTAAATCAAATAGATGTACCAATTAGTAAGGATTGGCTTAAAAGTCAGGAGGCATAGCTGCTTGCCACTAATACGGGGAAATCAACTAAAGGATCCGAAGCATGCTTTCCAAGCCAAACGAATATTTCTGATGAAATCAGTTAAGCTCTACGATTCGAGGAACTTGTTGTTGAGCAAGTAGATGTGGTCTACTTACATGGAGACGTTGAGGAAGCAGGTGAGCAGGAACTCATTGTAGATGGCCATCGAGATGAAGCGGCTCTCGTTGAACTCCGACGGCGCCTTCCGCACCATGATGCACAGGCGAACGCCCCAGGCCAGGAACAGGACCTCCACTGGAAAGGGATGGAATCGGAGCAAAGGGATTAGAGCCATTGTGCACTTCGCAGGCTGCCCAGCTTCACTTTGAAGTTTAATTACCAAAACCGCAGCACAGCTGGCCGCGACTGAGTTGAATATCATTAGATGCGAAATTTCAAGGCTGGCCGGGCTTCGTTTTCTATTGGCCGCAACTATGGAAATGGATGTTGCCGCGGCCAAAGTAGTTTTTATTTCATTTTTCTTTTTTTTTTGGGAAATGTTCAACATGCAATTATAAATGTAATACGAGCTTTGGCGTGTAGCCAAGTCAAATGAAGTTACTTAGCAGCTGGCTGCTGCCAAAGTGCCTGATGAACGCGAGAAGCAGCGATAATTGCTGTGCGTGTGTGGCACAAAAAAGAGCACTGTTGCACTGTTGCACTGTTGCACAGTTGCACAGATACACAGTTGCACGGATGCACAGATGCAGATAGAAGCACTTGGGTCTTTTCTGAACTTTTTTAATTAAGCGCCCTGGTAAGTGGGACACAGTTATACCCGGCAAATCCGCTCCTCCGCAGCTCCAACTCAACAGTCAGTTGGTTAAGCGGAAAAATCACTTTTGTGCCCTTTAGGGTGGACCTTATTGCGGCCGAAAGTCGTGAGTCAACTTCCACTTTCTACAACTCCAACAGATTCGCTTTTTTGTTAATGGAAAACCCCATTTCAAATGCAATTTATTACAACTGAAATAAACTTAGGAAGGATATACCCAAATGTGGGTATATACCATCCCACGATAACTAAGTGACTCACACACAGATCAATAAACTAAGAAAGTAGTTTAGTTTAAATTCGTTTAGAAGACCGTCCACTCTAAAACCCATGATAGCCAACCATTTGACTTCTGAGAGCAGGGCAAGTGAGCTTCGAAGTTCTGAAAAAAGAGGAAAATATTGATGTGTGTGCACAGCTAACAAGAGCAGCAGGTGTTCGACCCACTGTGCCGGTTGGCCAGACAACGATTTCATGCTGCTGAACTTTTGCATTTTCCATTTCTTCTCTGGCTTTTCCTTTTTTTTACTGATGCATATGCGTTATGAGAACATAGTGGGTTTTTTTCCATTTCCAAAGAGACGGAGCTCGCTTTAAGTGGCCTTTGCGATGGCAAAGCAACTTACTTCGAGCGAAATTGTTTTACGTATTGCCAACTTACTCGAGGTGAACGTGTAGTCCCACCAGTCGGTCTTGCAGAGGAACGCCTTCAGGTCGTCGGCGGTGCGTCCCACCACCACGTCCGGCGGTGAGACGAGTGTCCTGACCAGCAGGCAGGTTCCGATGGCTCCGCAGATGATGCCCAGTCTCTTGAGCAGGGCGGCATCCGTGATCTTCACAGCCTTCGCAGATCGAACTCGGAAAATCACCGATATCCTGTGGTCGCAAAATTTTACTCAAATATCCAGAAGAATGCACTGCATATCCTTACCGCCAGGTCTTCAGCATCAGAGCTCCGTAGGTCAGGGAGAAGCCAATCTCACGCAGCCAAATGCGCGCCGTGCAGGTGTAGAGATTCGGATTCGGATACATCACAATGTTCTGCAGATAGATACATTAGCTTTAATAATTGCCTTCTGTCCAGAATGCCTAAGAAAGGTAGCTATTTCCCCGACACTTTGGTTTCTTTGGTAAAGTACTAGGCGGTATTTTTCCGGATGGTTCTTCAAAACACAAGTGCAAGCCAGCGTTTGTCATTCAAGCCGCAGTTCACGAAGACCCCGAACCATCAAACCAAACAATAGGCCAACTTTGATGAAGCAGGCTATCAGGACAATAGGTTATTCGGGGGATCTATATTGGCTTCTATTTTCGGCTGCCTTCACGCCTTGCACATATTAAAAAATCATAAAGCAAACTGTGCTGACAGCCACCCTCGTCCTGACCCCCAGGACTCGTGTTTATTCCCATCCTCTCATCCTCATCCCGCTACGCATCCTCCCACGCCTTTGTGTGGTCGTCAAGAGATACTCATGGCGGCCAAATAAATCTGCCACACATAAATAAATGCTGGGACAGCCACTCGCAGGATGTTCGATGAACTGCCGCTTAAAGTTGTTTATTTGGCCGG